>NC_137922.1:36119131-36126631 GCF_963457725.1 Sprattus sprattus | reverse complement strand
CAGCAGGAGAGAGTTTGGAGTGATATACTCCACACAATCCTCTTGACTTTGTGCTCTCGCATCTACAGGTCTCTCATTGGCTATATTGGCCGCCATGTAGACAAAGGTCTGGAATTCTCCCCATGTGAAGATTCCATTGCCACCTACATTCTGGAGGGCTCTCTTTACAGTCTGCACTGCTGCTTCAGCTGCTCCATTTCTATGAGGTGAGTCTGCAGGATGGATCTTCCAGGACCATTTTGTGCCATTCTTGACCGCCTTTTCCTCCATTCCTGATCTTTCCAGATTCTCCAGGAACCGATAGAGGTCTTCAAGGACAGGTTTGGCCCCGACAAAGTTGGTGCCTGGATCAGACCATACCTTGCTGGGGTGTCCCTTCAGTGATGTAAATCGTTGGTAGGCAAGCATAAATCCTTCTGCAGACATATCACTGACAATGTCAGCATGAATAGCTCTGGATGCCATGCAACTGAACACGATACCCCACACCTTCAGCCTCACCCTCTTCTTCACCTCATCTTTCACTTCATATGGCCCAAATAGGTCCACGGCATTAAACTGAAATGGAGCTGCTGGCGAGGTTCGCTCAGGTGGTAGGTCACTCATTATTTGTTGACACCGTTTTGCCTTCATTTTCCTGCAGATTACACAAGTCAACTACTTTTTTGACAATCCTTCTTCCCTTAACCACCCAGGCTTTTCTTCTCATCCTCAACAGTGTTCCTGCTATACCCTCATGATTGATATTGTGGGCTTCTCTTGCAAGCAATGTAGAAATTCACGCATCTTGTGGGAGAATTGGCACTAAAGATTTGTCTTCTCTGAAGACCTGAATTCTGCCGCCGCAGAGAAGGAGTCCATCTTTCTGCTTAACCACTACTAACCGGTTGAGTGTAGTGTCAGGAAATGTTGTGCCTTCTTGAGCTGCCAAGCAGAGAGTTCTGAAGGCATACTCACAATCTTCCACATTGATTACAAGAGCTTTCGATTTTTCTTTTGAGGGTGATGCCTCCCACTTTGGTTTCTTTGTGGTCTGGCCTTTAAGGCCTAGCCAGCCTGTCTTACCCAAGCAAAGACATTCACCAGCCTACCTGTATTTCCTACTTCCTGGCATTAGGACCACTTACTGTTTCAAAATAAAAGTTCGATTTTTATCTAAAACAAAAGTAAATCTAACAGCACACACACACACACACACACACACACACACACACACACACACACACACACACACACACACACACACACACACACACACACACACACACACACACACACACACACACACACACACACACACACACACACACACACACACACACAGAGACACACACAGACACACACAGAGTTAAATGTTTTCTTTTGTCCTCACAGGTGAATGTCACGCGAGAGGACACACCCAATGACGCGCCAGTCTACTTGCGAGGACTAGGCAAAGGAGACTGGTTTGGGGAGAAAGCCCTTCAGGGGTGAGTAGGCTGCAACCTCAGAGTTCTCATCTACATCAATACTGTAGCTAGGTAGAGACTGAGTCCTCATCAACCTGATGTTGTAGATAAGTAAAAACTGAGTCCTCATCAACCTGATGCTGTAGATTGGTAGAAACTGTACGATTCCTTCATCAAGCAAACTAGACAAATGCTTGGCGGACAGATGAACATGAGAGGCGGTCGATGGACTGAAATACAAAATATTCCATTTCAGACATTCAGACCATTTTTTCTCTTCTCCTTCACTCAATGCAGACACACACCTCAAATACATCTCACACATAAATACACAAGTAGATGGTTTGTCAGGGTCAGACAAGAACATGGAGTTGGAGGACAGGAGGAGAGGGGAGAGGACAGAGAACAGGAGGAGAGGAGAGAGGATAGGAGGAGAAGAGGGAGGACAGGAGGAGAGGGGAGAGGAGGAGAGGGCAGGAGGAGAGAAGAGAGAAGAAGAGGAGAGGGGAGAGGACAGGAGGAGAGAAGAGAGGGGGAGAGGAGAGGGGAGAGAACAGGAGGAGAGAAGAGAGGAGAAGAGGAGGGGGAGAGAACAGGAAGAGAGAAGAGATGAGAAGAGGGGAGGAGAGAGGGAGCAGAGAGAGCAGGAGAGCAGTGCCCTCCCTAAGTGGCGCTTCAAGAGGCCCTCTGTTCCTGCTGCTAGCTCCCTGGAAGAAGACGTGCTGCCACCATACTCTCACAAGACACTGCACACACACACACACACACACACACACACACACACACACACACACACACACACACACACACACACACACACCACCAGCACACATACATATACGTATATATATTTGAGAGCTCCTTTTGTCAGACTCAAGGTCACCACCTGTGCTCTTTGAGAACAAAGTAAGGACAGTGTATAATACAAACACACACACACACACACGCACGCACACACACACACTATATTATGTGAAAACAGATTTACATGTACAAGTATACATTTGTGAACATATATGCACACTCACATGCATACATCTCTATGTGTACGCACAAACACACAGGCATCTCTACTCAGATAGAGACATTTGCACATATACAGACACACACATCCAAACACACACTCTCTCACATCGAGGAGTTCCACAAGTCACTTTACTCCAGTGCTAAAACAGGACAGCGCTGCACTGTGTGTGGGTGTGTAGTTCACCAGACTGGTAAATCACTTCAGAGGTAAAAAAAAATTGCAACAGCACACACTCGAGAGCTCCTAATAATTACACTTGACGTCCAACATATGCAGCATCAGTTTGGGACATCTGCTTGAATGAAGTGCAAAGGCCTCAGGATTATTTTTGTACCGTGTCTAATGCAGCTCGGAGGTCAGACTTACAGCGGATCATTTCACAGGCTGGGTAACAGAGGTCCTAGGGTGGAAATGCCATAAAAGCTTTTAGCATTTTTTGGTGTCCCATCCCCGCTTCACTGCACTCAGGGGGGTTTCACATAATGTTCTCTGGCTGTTTTATGCCAACGCAGAGATGCACACACGGAAACACATACACAGGTACACAAATGCACACGATCATGGTCAAACAGACTGTACATCTCTCTCTCTCTCTCTCTCTCTCTCTCTCTCTCTCTCTCTCTGTGAGACACATGTGTGACACACACTCTCTCTGTGACACACACACACACACACACACACACACATGTGCAATTACAGTCACACACATCTAAAGATTTCTTTTAATTTTTAGCAAGTAAAAGGTCAATTCTGTAACCCCTAAACCTCATTAGCATCACAGCTGCCTGAGAAACCTTGTTGTAGAGCAAGTAGAAAGAGAAAGAGAGACCGAAGGATAGAGAGAGAGAGAGAAATAGATGGATAGGGTGAGAGAGATGATATAGAGAGAGAGATGGATAGAGAGAGAGACAGAGAGATAGATGGAAAGAGAGAGAGATAGATAGAGAAAGACAGAGAGATGGATAGAAAGAGAGCTGGATAGAGAGACCTAGAGAGATGGATAGAGAGAGAGAGAGAGATACATGGATTGAGAGAGAGATGGATAGAAAGAGAGATGCTAGAGATAGAGAGAGATGGATAGAGAGATGGATAGAAAGAGAGATGGATAGAGAGACCTAGAGAGATGGATAGAGAGAGAGAGAGAGAGAGAGAGATACATGGATTGAGAGAGAGATGGATAGAAAGAGAGATGCTAGAGATAGAGATAGATGGATAGAGAGAGAAAGACAGAGAGATACATGGATTGAGAGAGAGACGGATAGAAAGAGATGGATATATATAGAGAGAGGGTTTCTGCCCTCTGCTGTGTAATACAGACAGAGTGTAGTGCTTCGTGCTAAAGAGGACTAATCCTGTCTGAGCCACTATGTACTGTGATGACAGAGAGGGAAGAGGAGGATGGGGTAGAGGGAGGAGGAGGGAAAGAGAGACATGGACAGAGAGAAAGAAAGAGAAGGGAAGAGAACAAACACGCTCGCTCTTGCTGCCACACTGAAGGGGTGGGTGATGGGTTGGTGTGTATATGTGTACAGGGCAGGGTGATAGTGACATGGTGTTGACTGTGTGTGTGTGTGTGTGTGTGTGTGTGTGTGTGTGTCTGTGTGTCTGTGAGTGTGTGTGGATGTGTGTGTGTGTGTGTGTGTGTGTGTGTCTGTGTGTCTGTGTGTTTGAGTGTGTCTGTGTGTTTGCGTGTGTGTATGTGTGTATGTGTGTGTGTGTGTGAGAGAGAAAGAGAGAGAGAGAGAGCATAAGTCCCCATAAGCAAGACTGTAGTATAAAGGAGTCTTATCAGCCATCTTCTCCTCTATGAAGGTTTGTAGTCAAAGATGGTTACAGTTTTTCCAACCATTTTCACACTTGTCTCAATACCATGTATCAGTAGATTTTGTGAACTAAACTGTGGATACTTTTCCATTGCTTAGATACAAAATGCATTCAATGACCTCTTCCAAAATGCTCACACTTGAAATAAGACAAATGTATGTTCTGCTTTGTTTTGTTTTGTTTGTTTGCAGCCTTGTTACCATATACCAAGGGTAAATCTGCCACACTACAGAGTGGTATATAAGTACGGTATTGTGGCAGGCCAACAGATCAAGAAAATATGTTCTTGGTGTCATGACAAAAGCTTGCGTTGAAATATTTGTGGAATATGGGGAGTTTTAGGGGTGGATAAGATGTGCTACAGATTTTTTCTAAAGATTCAAGCCAAGGGAGAATGTTGCGATACTGTTAATGTGAAGTTCATAAACATTTCACCACAGATCAGCATCAGGGCTGCAGAAAACGTCTAGTGGTAGTCTCATGTGTTGTTTCACTTACTGTACTGGCATACCACAGTATACCACAGAACATTATGCATGAAGCTGTCTTGAGGCATACAGGTTTATGTTTACTGTATTTTATTTTATATTACAGTGTGTACGAGGTGTCATACGTTTTTCTTTTCTTTTGCAATGCAAAACTAAACTGTGCAAAAGTAGAGGATACAGCAACACATAATATACGCATTTTGCAATGCTTTAAGTTTTCTGTGTTTTTTAGTTAATTGTACATTGAGTGATGAAGTAGTTAAATGGAAGAGAGCATATGCTATAGTTATGGCAGCATGAGTCACTTTTGGGTAAAGTATGAAGTGTTTTGGTGGTTGTAGTGCAGGTTAACTGATGTGCTGAGGTGTGTGTCTGTAAAGCCCACTGTGTGAAGAGTTTTTAAAAAGTTGACATGGTATTGAGACAAGTGTGAAAATGATTGGAAAAAACTGTAATATCAAGCACACAAATACAGAGAATATCTCCTCCTGATCCATCTTTTTTCACAGATTCATTTAATTTGCCACTTTTAAAAGAGCAAAAAGCTTTTCTGGTGAGGTGATGATCTTTGACCCCAAAGCGATTAATTCTTTTAGGAGGAATTAATGAAGTGCCTAAGGCACACACACACACAACCAACATAATGTGTAAGATGAGGATGTGAACTTACACAAGGGAATCAAAACACTAATTTCTTAATAATACTGTTTCAAGAATATGACAATATAACTCCAAAGGACAACTTCCACGCCCCCGATTATAGATCTAAATATCATGTGTTATGTTCACTGACCTACTTGTTGCAGTAAGTGTGTGTTTGTGTGTGGCCTTTTAGGGAGACAAGCACATTTCCTCATCAATAATTAAAATCAGTCCAATCTGGTGTAATGGTTCGACCCCCCCCCCCCCCCCCCCCCCCAAGAAAAAAACTGAAACGGGCACCTCTTTGTTTCCTGTTTTGTAGCGAAGAACAAAGACATCATAAGACGAATTAAACATCACACACCTACTCACGGGCCTCTCCTTATTGTGTGCTTTCATGCTGTTTGCCTTAGGGCCAGAATGTAGTTAGGTGCTGCCCTCGCTTTGATGTTTCTCAGGAGAGTCATCCTTAGCAATAATAGTGTGTGCGTGTGTGTGTAAGTGTATGAGTGTGTGTATGTGTGTGTGTGTGTGTGTGTAAGGGGTGTGTGTGAGTAAGGAGGTGTGTGTGAGTGTGTGTTTTGTGTCTGTGTGAGTGGGTGTGTGAGTGTCGTTAACTGTGTGTCTGTGTGATAGTCAGTGTGTGTGTGAGTGTGTGTGGTGCATTACTTGAAGTGTGAGAGGCGTCATGGCTCCAAATAGTCTCTTCTTGATCTCGTTGCTTTTGATGGCACCTCTGACTCCACCGTCTCTTGGCTTTAAGACGCGACATTAGCACACGGTCTCTGCTCTCCACCTGCGTGTGATGAGGCCGAGGCCTCTCTGCTATGCCTTTAGCAAATCACTCAGCGCTTCACTTGAAAGGACACGCCGTTTGCTCAAGTCATCCACTTTAATCTTAGAGATATTTGACCATCGTTCACAGCTCCATGGGGACCCTTATGAGGAGGAAGAGGAGGAGGAGAGACAGAATGGGGGAGCGAGAGAGGAGAGGGCCTCTTAAGGAGGAAACAGCAAAGCATCCTGGGCCTTTTGCAGATGACATGTAAAGGCGGAACTGCCTTTTGATGTTGAAGGGCTTGTGTGCTGAAAAGGATGAGCCCATGTGTGACTCACCTCATCTCAGGGAAATTAATTTTTAATTGTTGTCAATTACCAAGGGCATAGGTGGAAGGCATTATGGCTCGGGATCGTTTTCATGCTGAGTTAAGCTTTGGGAGGTACACACACAAACTCGCACACTCACTCACATCTCTCTTACTCTTACAAACACATACAAACACACACACACACCTACACACACACAGTCCTCTCTCAGATCTCTCTTTGTCTTTGACACAGACAGACAAAAACACACACAGTGACAGAAACTTCACACAATTGCACACAATAAATCTAGACGCAAGTCTATGGGCACCCACACTTCTCACATGTGAGCATATTCTTGCCATGTACCTACATGTTCAAGCACCCCAGCAACCGTCCATAGCAACCAAAGAGGAGCTCTGGCCTCTTGCACTTTCCACTTAGTGCCTGTCTGAATAGCCCACATACATAGGAGTCTACTTCATGGGCTCTGTTTCATGTATGATTGGATCCGGATCAGTTGATGTTTGATTGAGTGAACTGCCGGCTGTCATTTGCAGCCATGTTCTGTTTGTCTAACTTTCTTTTCTCTGCCCGCAAAGCTTTGACATATGCACAGGCACAAGCAACACATATACAGAGAGAAAGATACAGAGCCAGAGAGATACAGAGAAATACAGAGACAGAGAGAGATACAGAGAGAGAGAGAGAGAGAGAGAGAGAGAGAGAGACAGACTTTTGAAAAAAAGAGTGAGACAGAGAAGGAGGGAGATAGAGGGAGAGAGTGGGAGAGAGAGAAAGAAGAAAACACAGACAGAGTAGTCTGTTCACAGTTCTGACCTTTTCTACACACCAGACCGTAAGCTGCTGTGATGCCGGCTGAAGGTGTTGATACTCTGGTGGAATATGTTTAGACATGCCTCACACACACATACAAACACACACACACACACACACACACACACACACACACACACACACACAG
>NC_137922.1:36049131-36106631 GCF_963457725.1 Sprattus sprattus | reverse complement strand
TGGCTGGTAAATTGATCAAATTACTGCATTTGTTCATACAACGCTTTGGTTGACCTCTTATCAATTGTTATTAGTAGTATCTTACATAGCCAGCTTAACTTAAAGTTTATTGTAAGATATAGCTTGTTAGACTTAATGCAGTTAGAGTTAGACTGTAGGTATCACATTGGTTTATAGTCTGTCAAATTAGTTCTAGTTATTGGTGTTCGTTGGCATACAAAGTTAGTCTTCCCTTATAAGCCTAGTTAGTACATCTGATTAGAGCTAGCAACAATTAATTGCAGATGAAGGGGTCCCCTATCTCCGTGTTCATTTTGGCATATATTTTAGATTCAGTCTTAAGACAAAAATGCATATTACTTTTAGTCACATTTAGTCATAGTTATCCTTCTTAGTTTCAGTCTAGTTTTCGAAAACTCATTACAATTTTGTCTAGTTTTAGGCACATTTAAAATTCCATATTATAGCCACATTAAACTCCTTCACTTCTCAGGCCAAGGGACCTCCTGTTGTGTCTACTACATAGTAGTCTAGCTTGCAGTACTTAAATTGTGGATGCAATTAGTCTCCAAGATACAGATCTCATGCCTACAGCTGAATTCCAATTAAATCAATGTAAATAATAATTTAAGGCAATACTTTATTAACAGAATTATCATTCAAATATATGAGAATACATGTTCTCCTCATGTTTAATATTTATATTATATAATATTGTTGGCTTATCTCATGGGCTGTTTGCAATAAAAAAAGAAATTTCCCCACGTAGGACTACTAGGCGAATGTTTAGCCTAAATGCACGTATCGTATAGCCTACTGTTGTTTATCTGTAACGTTTTAGTTGGCTAGGTTACTTTTTCCAGAAGGGATCATAAAGCAGTAGTAGACTTACGTAACTTTGATATTAAATTAAAAGAGATGGTGATTGCTGAAGAACATTCGGGAGAAAAAGCAGCAAAGAAGTTTGACATTGACCCGAGAGGAATGCTATAGGCTACGACTAGCAGGTGGAGGTAGAAAGAAAGTTAGGCTGGATATCAAACCAGCTCGTTGAATAAATGTTTTCAGTCCAGGATAAGTATAATAGTGTCTAGAAAAACATTAAATTCAAGGCTTTGGAAATCTTTTCCTCCGTGACTGACAGTGGAGACCATAACGCCGATGTTTATTTTTTACGTTGACACCCCGACCTAAAGCGCAACGCGATGTGCAGCCAGGAAGTGTTGAACGCATATGCAATGAATTCCAAAGCCTACTGCAATTATGCTCATTATTTAAATAATTCAATTCTATAACAGAAGATAAGTAAGAAATAAAGGCCTGCCCTTAATACAAGCCTGCCCCAAATAAAGGCCGGTGCGCTGTGCAGCCTAAGTAAATACAAGCCCCGGCCACTATTTGAGGATTTACGGTACTCTCTTTTTATATGGCTCTGGCCCATTGGTTGCGAATCGTCGTTCTCATTTGCAGGAAGTTCAGCGCGTCATCTTGATATGTTCACATCAGTCGCAACACTGTCACTTGTTTCCATGTGAAATCAATGGAATGCTTCACTTTTTGGCGCTGTATTGACAACTGTCTGTCACTCGCACACTGTGCTCGTAAATCATTTTTCAAGTTCGCACGTACCTATTTTTAGGCGCATATGCGAGTGAAATACTCGCACTGTAGAGCCCTGTGTCCCCCATTGAGCTGTGGCTCATGTTTGTCTCATTCTTCAAAAGAGAGCCCGGGGGTCAAGAGGGGGCTCCAGCTCCATGATTTGTTCCATCTATACAAGTGCTGTTACATAATATTAGACCAGGCTGGGGCTGCCAGACATGGTTCTTTCCCTGAAGGCTGTGCATCCAGGGTTGGGGAGAGAGAGATGAGGAGGGGCAGTGAGAGGGTGAGATGAGGAGGGGCAGTGAGAGGGTGAGATGAGGAGGGGCAGTGAGAGGGTGAGATGAGGAGGGGATGTGAGGGGGTGAGGGGCAGTGAGAGGGTGAGAGGAGGGGGGGCAGTGAGAGGGTGAGATGAGGAGGGGCAGTGAGAGGGTGAGATGAGGAGGGGCAGTGAGAGGGTGAAATGAGGAGGGGATGTGAGGGGGTGAGAGGATGGGGGGGCAGTGAGAGGGGCAGTGAGAGGGTCAGATGAGGAGGGGCAGTGAGATGATGAGATGAGGTGAGAGGTCAGAGAAAGGTCCAGTTGGACTCCACAGGGCCTGGCGTCGTCTGTTTGAGACCCAATAAAACAAGCACATTCTCACTCTCACCCAGACACCAGCATGTGCCATTGCTTTTAGTGTTTGAGATGTTTGTGGGTGTGCATGTAGGTGTGTGTGTGTGTGTGTGTGTGTGTGTGTGTGTGTGTGTGTGTGTGTGTGTGTTTGTGTGTGTGTGTGTGTGTGTGTGTTTGTGTGTGTGTGTGTGTGTGTGTGTGTGTGTGTGTGTGTGTGTGTGTGTGTGTGTGTGTTTGTGTTTGTTGTAAGTGTGTGTAAGTGTGTGTGTGTTTGTGTAAGTGTGTGTGTGTTTGTGTAAGTGTGTGTGTGTTTGTGTGTATGAGAGAGAAAGTGCGCATGAAGGTGTGTGAAAGGGAGTGCTGTGGGTAGTGGTGTTAAGCATCACTTTCATCACTCAGGTTGCAAATGTTCCTTTTCTTTTCTGTCCGTGTGAGTGTGTGTGTGTGAGTGTGTGTGTGTGTGTATTTATGTGTGTGAGCCTGTTTGTGTGTGTTTGTAATGGTGTGAAAGGGCTTCTTGATAGTCAAAAATGGACTGCTTTGTGCAGGAGCAGTCAGTTGGGCAGTCTCTTTTGCTTCTTGAGTCTCCTACAGTTAATTTAGCCCCCAGTTTGTCCACATTGGTAGAGATGGGAGGACGGCTCCCTCTGCTGGTGAAAATTAGCTACTGACATTTCCTGCTTTTGCCAAACATCTGTAATGAATGGGACATTGGAGTTTGGACATTAGTATTTATTGACCAGATGTATCCTCTTACGTGATATGGAGCATTCATTACCATCTGGTTGTTTTGCTGTGATGAATATAACCAAAACTCAAACTGTTAAAAATTACGGTCTCTGCTATTCAGCTATTGTCATTACCCATACAAGCATCAAAGTACTGCAGCCCTACTGTGTTCCTTTCCTTCTCCTTCTTTGCTCAAGTAAGAAAATGAAAGTGGTAAACACATAACATGACACTGACCTGGAGCTTCATAAAAAAACACATTCTGGCAGATTACTGGTGATGAGAGAAGGTGATAAAAACAGACAAGGTATTTCCTGCACAAAGAGCATTTATTAACAACCGTGGCCATTTTTCGACATAGATACTATCTTTTGCCTGAGGGGCCTGTTTGTGGCCTGTATCCTAGGAACTGCAAAGAGACACTCATTAACTTCACAGTTGCGGTCTGAGCCCTGTAATGCTGCTAAGAGGGTGCTCACAGTGGCTTTAAGGCTGTAGAGAAGTTGCCCCATTGACAGCTGTTTGATGCTGTCTGTAAATAATATCATTCACGATTTCCTGCATGTGCACACATAGGCTGTTAATGACTATTGATTGTAATATAACATTTAGAACTACTGGCAGTGCAATGCTATACTTAGGGTGTTTATAGACGCTGTCAGTCACTACCTCACTATATTTAGGGTGGTGATATATTTCAAGAGTCACTAGACTAAATTTAGGTTGTTTACAAAGTGTACACGCCAGTGCTGTACCGTATTTGTGGCTTTTGAAGTGTTGAAGTCATGTTTTATTGACCTTTCCATTCAGTTCACCCCATTAAAGAGCAGTGTGTGGGCATGTTTGAGAGATTATTTGGAGATCAACCACAGGGCCTATGCACCAAATCAACCAAAGGGTCCGCACACCAATCCACTCCAGAGACTCTGACTTTGGAGTCAGGTCAGATTGGCCAAACCTAAGTGACCTGTGTAACAGGCTTTCAGTTCAGTTCAAATTGACAAAAATAAACTCACCAATGGCATCAGAGGTATCTGACGCAGTGATCTCAGACCCAGCTGTCGCTGTGAAGCTACTGTCTGCCACAATGGATCACAACATACACTCTAAAACACAACAGCAAGGAAATATCTCCATAACATAGAACAGGTGGAGACACTGAACTGGACTGGACTGAAGATGCAAGGAAATCAGACATCTCTCGGCTTTGCTGACCATTCTGTGTGGCTCCCTATGTATAGAGATGCTGCTGTAGGGGAGGACATCTCGGCTTCACCGTTAAGGCCGGACATGTGCTGATATAACCTTGTGTTATGGTACCCTAAAAACCACAAACCACACCACAAAATGCATTCTGACCAACAGCTAGAATCAGTTGCCCATACTGTAAATGGCTGGAATATGTGTAAAGGACACTATACTGCAGTTCACAACCGTATCGATGATTTAAAAGCCACTGCTGTGAGAGAGGTTCTACCAAAAGATGTGACTATGTAAGTGGCTCTCCCGATGTGATTAATAACATCCCTAACACCAGTGATGTCAATGATGTCAGGCATAGGTCGACGAAAATCGTTGATCTAACAGATCTTAAAGCTTATGATTTTCACCTTTCACCTATATATGGACACAGCCTTCTCTGAGAAACTGATCAAATACCAGCCCTTACATGCAGATACCAGTGAGCCAGTTTATGTGTTTACGTTGGTGATATTGATGTATGACCGCCCTGGGCATGTGCACAAACTAACTATTAGTGGTTAATTGGGATTGGCGGGCCTACCTAAGAAAATATTGACAGCTAGACAAAAGGTTATACTTCACCTCTGGAAACATTGGATCCCTTTGCTGTTAATCTGAGTGCTGGATTTAAATAAAGCATGTGTCTGCACGTGTGAAAGCATGGGAGTGTGTGTGTACCTTGTTATGATTGTTGTCTGTGTGCGTGCGTGCGTGTGTGTGTGTGTGTGCGTGTCTGTATGTTTGTGTCTGAAAGCATGGAGGTGCATGTGTTCCAGCCATTGTAACAGCTAATTTTTGTGTCTGTACTTGTGTGTTTGTGTGTGTTTGTGTGTTTGTGTGTGTGTGTGTGTGTGTGTGTGTGTGTGTGTGTGTGTGTGTGTGTGTTATTCATACCAATGATCTGAGAGTACGATTAAAAGACAAACCCAAGCCTATCCTCTCCCACCCACACAGTGCTCCACATGTCATTGAATCAGTTTTGTAGGTTAGGGACATGATGAGGTCTCAATACTAATTACAAGCTATAGAAAACAACACATGCATATTCTCACTCGTCTAGACATGCTGAAATAGCTCTTCTTCTCTCTTCACAGACAGTCAAGTTAATGTTTAACACCTTGTTTGTGTGCCAGTTCGCCTCATTTGGGAAGACATCCTAAGGAAAAACAGAGAACTACTTCACAGGGAAGCATGTGAAAGGGGGTAGTCTCTGGCCCAACCTCACTCATAGGGGAGTCCACTTACCACTAGCCCTGAAATAGATAGCGTGCTGTTCAGCTCATGGGGGCCAAGTCTTTTTGGGGTGGCAAGTGGAACTTAATGTCCCTGCACAGAAGGATTTACCCCTGCGTACGTGCCAGAACCTTTTGATTTGAATGGGGAACCTTCTGGAACCCTCTGGATTTCAGTATGCGTGTAGGCTCTGTAGAACACGTACGTAACAAGCAAGAATATGCTACAACGACATGTGGATGAACAACGTCCGCCATTTTTAATATAATTTTAAGGAATTGTTTTCAAAGAGGGCACAGCCAGTAGATACAGAAACAAGATTTGGCCCCTGGAGTCAAATAAACATGCCTATATGCCACCTCCAGTACACCCTTAAGGTCAATAGCTAGATAGATAGATAGATAAATGCACATATATACAGTTAATGATAAAGTACATACAAATGTATATAGATGTATAAATAGATATAGGTTTCATATAATATAATATAATATACTGTAGATATACCATATTGATGTTAACATGAAGTATTAAGTATTTCGTATGCACATACCAGTCTTTAGTAACTCTGAGCTATGGACGTCGTGGTAGTGGAGAAAGGTGCTGATTGCCTCAGTGCCCAGTTGCTCTAAGCCCCTTAACTCCCCTATTCAGCCAGGTGCTGAGGGTGGGCTGCTGGCCAGGACCAGTTACAGAGAGACCCTCACCCCAGGGCACCAATGAGACAGACTGCCCTATATATGAGAGCCACTCCACCAGCGGTGGTGGTCTGCCGAATCCATTAAAATACCACCGAGACCTCTGGACACACGAGCCCTGGATCGTATCCGCTAGTAAATACATTATCTGCATATCTGACACAGATCTACACACAGGACACTCTGTACATGATGTGTTTGGGGTGAGGGAGGGGGGGGGGGGGGGGCACTCCTAGGGCAAGGGTGGTATAGGAGACTTAAAGGGCACCCTTACGGAGGCTGCACTGGGACACTAAGCACTAATGACTCTACTTCGGCTTTCTATCCAAGCACTGTCCTATCCCCCGTGACCCTTCTCTGCAGATGAGGGGCAGGTGGGCGGTGGGTTTGGGTAGGTGGTGCCATTGGGGGCATATGTTTGTAAACTTATGAGGGGCATACCCTCACCACCCCCCACCGCTAACCTGAGTGCCATGTTTGTTGGATTTCTTGGAATTGGTAGGCACAACAGTGGCTATATATGTAACTGCTAAACACTGACCCTTCAACCTGGCATAGAGGCCTGCTATGAGTGCTGATTGGATAGTAAAAACACACCTCTCACTCACACACACACACATACTGTATACACACACACACACACACACACACACATACCATCTAGCTGCTTCACAGGCACAAGACAACAGTCTGAATAACTTTAATGCTAGAGGTATGATTAAATAATAAGTCAGGTATTTTAGCCTATCTTTATCATTCTAAATAAAGGATGCGATGAACACCACGCTGTATCACACGCATGTGTACACATGCAACACAACAGCAGAGCGCACTACTGCACAGGGACTCTTAAGAGGTCACTTAAAGAGCATTCAGTGAGAGATGCCCAGTGAGTTCATGATTAGTGCTGTACTCCTAGGCCAGAAAGGTTTAAATGCCTAATGGTCAATGGATAGTTCACAGTAGTTCAACCTCAAACTTTTTGTTGGGACATTTCAGACCCTGATAAAATAAGGCATATTTAAAGCCATTTGCTCAAGTCTACAGTAGCTCTATGGCTAAATTGGCATCTGGTTGGAGCTAGCGTTTTGCTAACTTAATTACTGTGGCCGATATTTCAGTCAGGGCTCAAAACGTGTTACATAATCACTTAAAATATCCTTCTTCCGTCCTAAGGCTAGGCTGGACTTTCAAACCCTAATAAGCTCTAATATCCCTAAACCCTAATAAATGTACAGTTAAGCCCATGACACCTCCGGACCCAACAGCTGGAATGAATGGCCAGATCCCAGGCCTGGGGTGGGGATGGGTATTGTTTCACTAGTTTCTGTCCTCAACTCCCCCCAATCAGTGGAAAACATGTCTTCAGAGATTCCTGGCCAAAGCCCTCGGAACCGAGGACCGGGGAAACTCGATCTAGTCATGCTCTTATGTAAGGCGTTTATTTTTGTGCCTGGCCTTTGGGTACCCAATTCAGAGAACCAGTGGGGGCCACACACACACACACTTAGTTATCCCATAACGCCATTATCACTGTGAAAAGGTCAGCTATGTGAAAAAAACAATGCTTGGATGCCTACTGTTTAAGAGTTGGCCCACTGGTCAGAGTGAGAGAGAGTGGGGGTGGGGTGATGGGTGGGTATGGCCGGCAATATGTGTGTAATTTGATCTGGAAGTCTTATGACCAGCTAGGGTGTGAGGCCCTACCTTATTAGAGGCTTGGATCTTTTTGTATAGAATATGTAAAGGATAATGTATAGATGTGAATTAGAACCACAAAACCCGTTACCACCTCCGAAACGTTGGGGTGGCCCATTCAAATCAATGGAACAAAATCGGTGTAATTTTCTGCCAAATTGACCAGTATGCTTCAGGTAATTGTTAAGGCCATCCTCAAGGCTAAAGTGTGGAGTGTCCATGTGTCTGCATTGTTCAAGTGATTGATGCAGTGCATTGCATAAAGTGTGTGTACTCGTGGCTCATTCTGTGAGTGATCATGTGAGGGTTCGTTTATTGCATTCATGTGACCAGCTATTTCTTGTTGGTCAGCAATGCCTTACACAATACTTCACATACTATTATGCATTGTATCGCATACTGTTTGTTGGTCACTAATGCATTACACAATACTGCACATACTATTATGCATTGTATCGCACACTGTTTCTCCACAATAATCACATTTCACATTCATGAAAAGTTCAAAACTGAAGTAGTGGTCGTATATTTTCCATTTCAGGTCCAGTTTGTTTATTTTATTTTTTCAGTTTATTTTGTTTTGATTTGTTATTTTGTTTTTTGTTTATGGTTGAATGTGTCCGTGTGCTGGGTAGCTTTAGCAGTGCCTTATCTGACCAAGTTAACAATGACCTCCAGTAACATCTCCAGATCCTTCTGGAGGGGGGGCACATCGGTCACACAGATCTGTCATTTGAAGCATGGCCCAAAAGTATGGAGGATGGCACAGGATTGAGATAGGTGGCCGGTCAGTGCCTATTCAATATTTATAGGACCTCCAAGAGTCATGCACTGAACAGTGTCCTAACATGGAGGTCCAATGATGGTCTTTTGTCCAACTCAGTGTAAAGTAAACAGACTTTTAATTTTGAATGAATATAATTTTTCTTTGGAGGCTTAATTTTATTTAATAATGTTGATTACAGCATTCTGATTTGAAACAAACACTTGAAGTGCTGTTCAGTGTTGTCTTCCAGATGAAAATATTATTATAAGTATAGATCTCTAAAGGTACTACCTGCTGTAGAATCATTACAGATTTGAAAGATAATTGTTTCCGACTGATGAGCGACTACATATGTCTGCATTACAGAGGTTCAACTGATGACTCTGAACCCAAACGTAATGTGACAAGCACTAAGCCAACAAACACTGACCCTCCCAAACCCCAAAAGCCCTACTCTTTTCAGGTCAAGGGATGACCCCCACCCCCACCCCTGAGTCAGGTGCACGGGATGCCCAGGCATTGTGGACAGACACCTGGCGGCGTGGACACTCACGCACCTCCGGGCCCCAGGAGGAACAGCAGGTCAAAGCCCCAGCCCTCGGGGGCCATAGCGGTTCAGTGACCCCGAAGGAGAGTGGCCGGTGCCAGGGCTGAATCGCGGGACGTCTGGGTGGTTTATTTGCACAGCTGCGGACGGCTGCCGTGCTGGTGCTATTGGAGAAGTGGGCCGGTGGAGGCTGGGAGGAATGCGGCCATTGTCTCAGGGGTCGAGGTGTTTTTCACCCCCTCCCTAGTTTCGGGCCAGATTGAGGCCAGTGGGGTAGTTTTGAGGGCAGCCGATGGCACGAGAGGAAGGAGAAGCTAAACTAACACGTTAGATGTGAGGTAAGTGGCCTGAGGGGAAAATCAAGGGTTCAAGTGGAATGAACCTGTCAAGGAAATTCCATGGAAAATGTTTTTCAACATTCCACAAAGTTCCTATTCAGGATTCAGCTTTCATGGAACATTCATCACCACCTCAGCATGCATCATTTTCTGCTACTCAAACGTGCTGTCCATTATGATCCATTATAAATGTGTATTATTAATTATATATCACAGTATAGCTCACAGTTAGTGACACTGGTGACATGATCGGATGCCCCTGACTCCTGATAACTTCAAGTAAATAAGTCTAGTAAAGTGCGTTTGAAAAAGAAACACATTAAAAATGTGGTGGCCATGGACTACAGCTTTGCCCTCTTCCTCGGATCAATCATTAGCTTTGAACTGAATGTGTGTTCATTAGGGTCCCAGTATCCTCCTGTTAGTATACTGGCTGCCCAAGCAGTGGCAGTGGAGGGCTTCATATCGGTTTGCAGTACAGCACACACCCCCCACACAGGCTTCATAGTGGAAAATGACCATCAAAAGGAGGCTCGGGCTCCCAGCCTCTTGCATAATACGTAACACACACACACACACACACACACACACACACACACACACACACACACACAGATAACTTACACACACACACAGATAACTTACACACACACACAGACACCTTTTCCATACCACACACAAAAGTCCTAACCCTATATATTACCTATCGACAGCTCTTAAATTATGCCATGTGACATTCCTGCCTCTGTGTCCTCCCCCCTCTGTGACTGCCCTGTTATGGGCTAAAGCAAGAGATAGGGGGGGAGAGGGGGTGGGGTTGGGGTAGTTGTAGGGAATCCAACGCGTGTCAGGTGACATCTCTGACAGCGTGGCAGGGTGGTAGTGTGGTGATGGCGGGGGGGGGGGGGGGGGGGGTCTGTGTCAGGGTTGGTTGTCATGAAAACCTAAAAACAAAGCTTGCAGACAGGAGCACACAAGTCCGATGAATCTGTCAGAAGTTACGTTATGTTGTCTTTGGCTGTTTATCCCTGGGACTCTGCCCAGTGGATTTCGAGTGAACTACCGTCTGTGTTTATAGGAAGGAACCAACTTTCAAGTCTCCGTTTATTTTTGTTTATGCCCTGATGTGACACACTAGGTGTGGATTCAGTACGTGTCTACAAGCGCATACGAATTTAAACAAGCAGACAGACACACGCTCACACACACACACAAACACACACACACACACACACACACACGTGTGTTCTCTCCATCTTTTATATGTCACAGGTTAATGATGAGCCAAACCTTAACCACTCTTCCACCTCAGTGCAGAAGAACCCTTTTGTTTAAGCTCCATAAACCTTTTGACCTGGCCGTGGCGCACGGCTTTCATTCACAAGAAGACAGGTCAAGACTATCCACACAGCCTGAGGGCAGAGGCCTGGACCAGAGCAACTTACTCTGAATCCTCCCCATTACCCCTTGAGGTGTTCCCCACGTGTTTGATTCCACTGAACAACATGCAAAGACACACGCTTCACTGACACACGCTTCACTGACACACACTTCACTGACACACGCTTCACAGACACACGCTTCACTGACACACGCTTCACAGACACACGCTTCACAGACACACACTTCACTGACACACACTTCACTGACACACACTTCACTGACACACGCTTCGCCTGGGATGAATCTAGTGAGGACATGGGTTGTGGGTTTAACTGTATAGCAGAAAGACAAGCATGCATGTGTGTGTGTGTGTGTGTGTGTGTGTGTAGGGTTGTGTGAATATATGTGTACCTGTGGGTTGAATGTTTTGTGTCAACAGAGGATTCAAAGCAACTATGTGAGCTGGGGGTGACATCATATGTTAGTGTATGTTATATAGGAAGGGATTTCCCGTAAGGATTTGTGATACATTTGGAGAATATGTAAACAGTGTGTGTGGCAGAGTGTTTATGTTTGTGTGTGAATTTGGTGTGAATGTGGTGGAGTGTGAAAAGGCTCCCAGTAAAGGTTTGTAGTTGGCATAGCAGCATGATTAGCGAGTGTATTTGTTTATGTGTGTATATCTGTCTGCGGTTGTTTATTTGCATGTGTGCCAGTGTGTGTGTGCGTGTGTGCGTGTGTGCGTGTGTGCGTGTGTGCGTGTGTGTGTGTGTGTGTGCATGTGTTTTCTCTGAGTCACCTCTATGGTCTTCTCCAGGGAATTAGGAGTCAGGATTTCCCAGCTGTTGCTTGGATGTTTCTGAGACGGAGACGTGAGGCTTGCCACTCTCCTCTCTCTCTTACTCTCTCTCTCTCACACACACACACACACACACACACACACACACACACACACACACACACACATACACACAAACACACACAGAGACACTACTCTCTTCAACCTCGGGGCAACGGCAGCTACCCTTTGGCGCAGCTCATGTGTTTCATTTCACCTGTGTGATGCCAGGACATTTTGAAATAACAGGAGAGAAAACCATCCCTAAAAACCATAGCCCCAGGCCATACGGGCTATCTAGTTCAAGCATGAGGCAATAGATAGAGGATGTTTGACATGTTCTGGGATGTAAGAACAGCTAAGAAAATGTAAGAAAAAATTTCCACCATGACTTGTACACATACAAAACAAGTGGTTAAATGTTAACTTTAAAGCAACACTATGAAACAATTTTCCATTTTTTCAGTTATGGTTTTATAGGCAACTAGTTTCTGTATCTTCCAATTAATTTTGATGACATTGGTATATGGTCAGATGAAGGACAGATAAACACACCTTTCCTTCCCATTAGCCTTGAAGGATATGCACTGTTTACTTCTGTGCTCCAGGAGGGAACACCCTGCTGAAATGTAAGAACCGCTTTCTCAGCATAACGCTGTCAACTCTGTTGCCAGAAGACACCAGTTACCATGTTACAAAACTGGGCTATTGGTGGCGCAAGGTTCTTCATGCCCTTTATGTAGTTAGCCAGCTAGTTTTAGACAGAAGCTCCCTACTCCTGCTTTAACTAGTTACATCTGTACTGTGAAATATTAAATGATGATGATCATATAACACATATAAGATGATATCATTCAAAGTTACAGCTACTGGCAGGCAAACCACAAACTTGGCAGCAGGACTTAGCAGAGCCCAGGTGGATGGCTGAGACCCATCATCAGTACTTAACTGTTCAGTTCCATTTCAGGAGGGTGCACAACCTTCAGCAAGCGCATTCACCTCAGCCTGTGCTGAACCCTACGGCTCAGTCTAAGATGTTACCTTTAAGGGCTCATACTAACCTTGTTGATATGGACATGCAATATGCTGTGTGTGTGTGTGTGTGTGTAAGAGAGAGAAAGTGTCTGTGTGTGTGTATGTGTGTGTGTGAGAGAGAGAAAGTGCCTGTGTGTGTATGTGTGTGCATGTGTGTATGTGAGAGAGACGGGAGAGAGGTATGTGACAGAGAAAGTACGTGTCTTTGTGTGAGAATGTGTAAGTCACCTCACCCTCTCCGTCAGCTGATAGCTCATTCTTCTCCTATAAGAGGTCTTTCTGGACTCACTAGTGTGCATTAACCTTATGTACCGGCATGTACTCACGCCCATCTTAAACGTGTTTTCTGTTCATGTTGATGCAGTGGTGATAATTTACAGCTAAAATTGGCCAGGTGGAGGTCATAAACACATAGCACTTGATCCCACAAGAGATTGTTTTGCCACTGGAATGTCCTTCATGCTAGAAAGATGTATAACGCGTATATATCTTTGGGATATCCTCATGTGCTTTGGTATGATCGGCATGACATCATGCAGAAGTGTCCCTTACATATCGAGAGATTGTCGGCTAGAAGCAGAAGCTATTCTGAGGAGTGCTAGCATTAGCTAAACAAGCCTGCTTATATATGACATAAACAAAGTGAGGCACATTCCCCAGGGTAAGGGTAAAAAAACGCTTGTGTATGCATTTCCTTAGTCCATGATGAGCACGGGGCTGTGTAATAGTACCAAATTGGGCATCATCTTGTGCATCCCTGAGACATATTGTCTCAATACATCTTATTTTCAGCTGTGCGTATCACATTGTATGATTTTGTGTGTGCAGTGTACAGCAAATATGCTGAAAAATTATTGGCACATTTTGTTGACAATTGAGTTTACATTACAAGTGACACAAAGGGCGGCTTAACTTAGCGTTGACTTTTTGTCAAGGGCATATGGGCATTACTTGTAGAAGCTGTGCTCAGACAACACTTTTCTTCACGTCCTTGAATCTAGCCCAAATCTCACCCCAGTTTACCTTCAGCCTTCCATCCCACTTCCATCCATATTTTGCTGCGCCATGTTTGCACAGGCACTGTAGATAACATCTGGTTATTTATTTTATAAAATAGGAATGGGAAGGGCCATAAGATACCCACAAACTTTAACAGCTCACAGTTGGATGCCCTGTTCCAAGGGTAATCTTTAATCGCCTCTGAAAACGTTGATGATTGATGCGTCTGTCTGGCAGGTGGTCATGTGAGCGAAGAGAGGGGAGAGCCTTGCGCCGTTGTGCTGCCACGCGGTAAAAATACCAGGGGGATCATCCAGACACTATTACTGGCAACCGAGAGAGGGAGACACGCTTGGACTCTTGTTTTGGCTCGGAGAGCCTTGCTTTAACTGATAGGGGACCTGGACGGTCCCGCCACTCTGCAGCATGTGGATTGACCGTACAGATCTGCCATAGTAAGGTGCCTGGTCATTCACTGGGGGGATTTATGTTTGGGAGTTGAGTTAGCTAAGTGTCCCTCTAACAAGGCAATGGTTTTGCAACTTATTCTATAGACCTGTCAGTTTTGTTTGCACGGTTTAGTCTTATTTTGGAGACGAGCACCTAACAGGTGTCAGTGCAGCCCAAAAGACTTTGAGTCCAGAAGTTGTCGTCCTGTGGTGGACTTGAGAGAGTGAGCTCCAAGGCCTGAACTTCATGCAGAGAGACTCGAGCGATCTGGACGACTCTTTGTTTCTCCGGACTCGGACCTTCCAGTTCGCCAAACTCCAACATGTAAAATGGAAATGGCCCCTTAGCTCAACCTTTGAAAGAGTACTACTGCTGACACTTTGCCGAACGTTCTCCTAATTACACTGGACCTCCGTGGCCCACATAGCGCCTACTGCCGAATTTTGGTTACGGTAGTCTTGTTGGCATTCTCGAGAGGGGTGCACTTGATCTTGCTGTTGAACTTTTTCTGGTGGGGACTGGGCCAGAGCGAAACCATGCGTGACTTGCTTCCTGTGCCCGTTCCGGAGCGCAAGGAGAGGGAGAGGCTGAGTAGCCTGCCCATTCCATTCCCTCTACTGCCATTCCCTATCACCTACTCCATACAGACCTCTAAGAAGTTCCCTTTCTTCCATGTGAAAAAATGCAGATACGAAGCAGAGAATGCCTTCTTCTCCAACCTGAAGCTGGCGGACTTCAACATCGTCGACACCCTGGGGGTTGGAGGCTTCGGGCGAGTGGAGCTGGTAGGAGATTTTATTTATTTTCTCTTCCTTTTTTCGTCCATTTTGTATTGATGCATTTCCATGGCCTGCTTTGATGTTCTGCACAAAATTTCATTTTGTGAACATTTGTCCTCTCCAGTATCCCAAGCACTGACACGTGATATTGTTATAACCTTAGATATTTAAAATAGAATTGAAAGGCTAGGGTTTACAGGTCTAAACCCCCACACTTCTGCACAAATGCTTAGTTCTTCGCTCATCTGAACGGGCTCTGAAAGAGGGGCATTAATATAATAGCACTAGAGGTTCTCACTGATGGAAACATACGTCAATTAATACCTAAACAGACGCCTGCCCAAATACTGTAATTATGCCTAATGTGTTTCCATCTGTGATGACCTGGACTGGATTGTGTTTCTCCACTTGGGGTGAAATGAAGGCAGACAGGAGAATGTCAGGACTATTCAGGGTAACTTTCCACTGGCTCTGCAGAGAAGGTAACAGGATCCTCCTTAAAGGGGAGCGGGTCTGGCTATCCATTCGTAACAGATCAGGACGTCTAATGAAATTAGGAATTATATTGGGGGCTACAGGTGCTCAATGAAGAGTTATCTAAATTACAGAAAAAATATTGCCAATTAAAGTGTTGATTCAACACGTGTGAGGGATTTATTTTCCTTCGAGTAACACAATTTACAATTGTTTTATTTGCATTCCATGTTCAAAATTTTCATTATATAATATATGGTATGCAGTAAACTGATAAACTATACCAAAGCTGCCAATCCTAATCAGTAACACTGTAGTGATATTAACTGTGTTATTTATCTCATCTTATCCATTGCAATCTTATCCAATCCAATCTTGTGCAATCCAATAATGAAGTGGCACTGTGTGAAAAAAAGCATGGAATTCCTTATTCAAAATGTGTAAAAGTGACTGAAATAGCCAGTAATGGGGGGGGGGAGTGGTGGGGGGGGGGGGGGGGGGGGCTGTAGGTAGTGCCGCAATGCGGATTTTGCAGGTCCCCGTGAATGTGGCGCAAAGGAAAGCCCAGTGGAGTTCACCTAAAGCGGAATCCCCTGGTCGAGCCTATTTTAGTCATCCGGGTGCCACTCTGAAAACAAGCAGCCCTGTGCCGCATAGCGTCATGTTCACTGCGGCGTACTCCCTTACAAGATAGTTCAGATATCGAATTACCCCTGACATGTAAAGGCTCCAGAAGATACACAATGTCAAGAATGTTCTTGCCCTGTCTGAACTATTTCTAGAGCCTGAGACTATGACTCATTTTCTAAATTTAAAATGTCTTAGCTGCACAAGTAAGTTGGTTTTCTTCCTTTCTGCCTTATTGCTCTTCCACAAAATAACATCATTCTGCCAAAATTAATTACATTGTCATTTATGTTTATAAACATTCAACTGGAATGATCTCGGAAGAACTAAGGCAGTAATACAATATTTGGCTTAGAAAAAAAAAACTCCAAGTGCGTCCTACTTCAGTTTACAATGACCAGAACCATGTCTGGATGATTACATCAAAGAGTTCTAGTTCTCCTGGAAACATAAAAGAGGTCTCGGCCCCCTGTGTTTCACAGTCGCTCTCTGCTTCTCCCAGGTTCAGCTCAAAAGTGAGGAGACCAAAACCTTTGCCATGAAGATCCTGAAGAAAAGGCACATTGTGGACACACGGCAACAGGAGCACATCCGCTCCGAGAAGCAGATCATGCAAGAGGCCCACTCAGACTCCATTGTGAGGTAGAGGAAGATGTCTAATGCTGTCAAATAGGGTGTGAGGTGCTGAGGTTGTGGTACCTCAGTGAATAGCAGCTGAAAGGAATGCATTAGCAAAGCTTTGCTACAAAATAAGTTTAATTAAACTGATAACTTAATTCGTTTTCAACGGATTTCCATCACAACTTCATCCAACAGTAGCATTAATCTCCTAACCTAGCCTGAATCTGCTAACAAAAGTCATATACCACTTTTAAGGGTGGTTCAAATGTTATACGATCACATTCAGGATTTATGATTCAGCAATTAACCAAAGAATGTCTTCTTCTGTCTTCCCTTGTGTCTCAGATTGTACAGGACGTTCAAAGACAGGAAGTACCTGTACATGCTTATGGAGGCTTGTTTGGGAGGAGAGTTATGGACCATACTGAGGGACAGGTAAGGAAAAAATGTCAGGAAATTTGCCATAAACTCCAGTGTCAGTGTCTAACAGATGTTTCTATACTGCTAGTGAATTGAAGGATTCTTGGCTATGTAAGCTAGTAAGTCAGGTTTAGGATGTTCCAGGCTGGCTTCTAAACACCACACTCATTCCCAAAAAAAAGCTTACTTTCCATTTGGGTAGACTGGCTTTGCAAGGCTAATATTTAACGTCTTAGAGATAACTGGAAAGCAAATCTTAATCCTGGCACAAACAAATATGAAATACCGAGCTGTATCGAGAGACAAACTTTGATTTAATGTTTCTCTTCTTTGAAATCTCTCTCTCTCTCTCTGTCTCACGCATGGCAGGGGTTCATTTGAGGACGCCACAACACGGTTTTACACAGGCTGTGTAGTGGAAGCCTTCGCTTACCTGCATTCCAAAGGAATCATTTACAGGGATCTCAAGCCAGAGAATCTCATCCTGGATCACAGAGGCTATGCCAAACTGGTGAGTGGAGAGTGGCCAGTTTTTCAAAACACATACTTGAATCCTGTGTACTGTCTACCTGATGTGCCAGGGTTGCCTTTTTTATGATAAAAGCGCATGATAAATCAATATATGCAATCTGTATTGACAGTAAAGGCAAAGACAGATAGGCAGAGCTGCTGCTGAAGTTGAACTAAATAAATGACACAGTAAGACCCTGACATGAAGAGCATGTCTGTGGAATCTGTAAGATAATCACTCTTGTAAAGCGGTTGATCTGACTGTTAGCAGTTTTACTTGGAGTTAAGCCGTGTATGAAACTGGCAGTTGTGGAATTCTACCAAGGGGCACTCTTGTTTGTAATTGCAGGTAGATTTTGGTTTTGCCAAAAAGATTGGATTTGGGAAGAAGACGTGGACTTTTTGTGGCACTCCAGAGTATGTAGCGCCAGAGATCATCCTAAACAAAGGACACGACATCTCAGCAGACTACTGGTCTCTGGGCATCCTCATGTATGAGCTTCTGACGGGAAGGTAAAAACTACCATTAGCATACTTTGCTAATAGATATATATATATATATTAAAGGAAAACTTTGGAATCTTAACCTGGGCCCTATTTTCCCATCTTTTTGGGTTAAAATTTTTACTAGGGCCAAAAACGATAGAAATTGATGGCGCTCCAGTATTGAGTTAGAACACTATAATTGGCAACCGCTAAATGGCTATACAGTGTTATCCCATTTGCATCAAAGCCCAAGATAGACCTGTGTCTGTTTACCTTAATAACTGTAAAGGAACTGTAAACAAATAGTTTCTACAGTCATTGTCTACAAAAACTGAAACTTAAATTACAGAAAGTGTAGAACCAGGAATTTTCTCCAGTTACCTTTTTTAAAGTTTGGAAATATAAAAAAAAATCGAACAAATGGCCAAGGTTGAAAAAAGTTTCCCTGTAATGGAGTTGGATATGGCTAGTTGATGATGTGTTTTACAACTACATACAGTACACATAAACACTTACACACACAAATGCCCAAAGATAATACATATAGATGCTAACATGCCTCCTGTTCTTTTTGTAGTCCACCCTTCTCTGGTCCCGATCCAATGAAGACATACAATATCATTCTGAGAGGTATTGACATGATAGAATTTCCAAAGAAGATCACCAAGAATGCTGGCAACTTAATCAAGAAACTATGCAGGTGTGTTTGGTATCCTGGGAAGAAATGGCACAAATAAGTCTGTGTGGTCTCTCTAAAAAACATGTATTTACCAGTATGTGCAATCCATCACAGGGACAATCCATCGGAGAGGCTAGGAAATTTGAAAAATGGTGTGAAGGACATCCAAAAGCACAAGTAAGACATTCTCAGCTCATGTTTCAAGTAAACATTTGAAAATGGTTGACTGTTTCCCAATGGTCTGAAATGAATGTATATTGTTTGCCTCTAAATCTCAGGTGGTTCGAGGGGTTTAACTGGGAAGGCTTAAGAAAAATGACCCTAATTCCTCCAATCATCCCTGAGGTGAGTCAGAGAAGCAGACTGCCTTAGTTACTGAATTGTTCAACATGTAAAGTAATGTTAATATTTTAGCCAACATCACTCCAAGAATACCAACGCAATCTAATTTTTAGTTTTTCTACTTCAGGTTTCATCTCCCACCGACACAAGCAACTTCGACAGTTTCCCAGAGGACAGCGAAGATCCACCTCCAGACGATAACTCAGGGTGGGACACAGACTTTTAAACCATGCCTGCCTCTCCAGACACTGAGCACCCTCACACCCAGCCACAACCCCCCCCCCCCACCCCCCCAGTCCAACCCCGCGAGGAGAGTTTAAAACCTTAGTGATTGAGTTGTGATGGGGAGGGGCTCGCTGGTCTGTGTGCAAGGACGTACTGTAGCTGTGAAGAATTGGACGGCGCGACAAGATGAGGACATGGAGATGCAGTGAGGAGGTTGAGGGAGGAATCAGACCTTCACTTGCCTCCTGGGTCACCCAGGTGCCTTGGCCCATGCCTACACGCTCTCTTTCTGTCTCTCTCTCTCTTTTGCTCTCGTTCTCTCTCTCTTCTTCCCTCTTTCTCTCTTGATCCCCATTGGGATGCCCTTTGAGCCTCCACGGACCCATTCCACTACATCACCTTCATCATCTTGACACCACATCATCAGCCTCACTCTCCCATCATATCATCAGCTATACCTTGTCGTACAGATGTGGAGGGTTCAAAGCAGACTGTGTTCTTTTTATTTATGTCGAATTAGTCCTATGAATACTGTGTCCGGGCCGCACAGCAACAAGACTGACAGTAGGAGGCCTTTTATAAAGCATTTCCCTGTGCTTTTCTTGTAGATTCTACACGCTGATTCAGTGCTTCACTTCCCTGCCATGACTGTGTGGCCATAGGTTGTGCCAGCAATACTCTATGACAGCATTCGCAGTCTGACTGGCCCCAAGGTGTAGTAATAAGTTCTCCATGCTTAAAGTGGACGTAACATGACATTTGGTAATAAGGTTATATGTATATATTGGATTGTTTTTATTGCAATACCTCACCGTCACAAAGGAAGAAAAAATATTTACAAAACTATATAATCTCTGACAATAGCCACTCACTTGACTTGTGTCAAATAAAATGGTATAAGTGAATCAATAAATACTTCTGATTGGAAATGACCTTAGCCAATACAGTGGTGAGGATTAAACTGCATAAAATAAAAGACCTGAATGATGTAATGTCCAAAATAAGGAGCAATTTGGTTGGGTATTATAGGAGGCCTATCTATACTTACCACCAGGGGGCAGACATTGATCAGAGGACTGGTGATCCCAAAGATTTCCAATAGTTTAACAGCAGACCATCATGGTAAAATACTTCAAAACAGATTTAACTGTACCAGCCCTAACAGTACACTATAAGACATAGAACACATTTCAGATTTAATCAGCAAGAGAGCTAACAGTCCCTTCTTATTTAGGTTTTTATGGCTCAAATCAATCTAGTCATCCATCGAGTTACCATATTTTGCCCATTTCATATCCAAATCATCCTCAGTCAACCACAAAAAAGCCCAGCACGTCCTTGGAGCTTTACATATCATAACCCCATGAAAAACTGTGCTGGAATACAAATGAGGAACTATCATTATTTATTGTAGGACCAGAGGTAAATATTGTGTTTATATTCAGTGCTGATATTTTGTGATACTGATAGAACTATGATCTTGTTAGAGTAAAATATTATAATTTTTTAATTTTAAATATTGTTGGTTTTGTGTTTTGTTTGTTTTGGTTATTTGTCTTTAAAATATCCAGTTTACTCTTAATGTTACCTCTCATATAGGTAGCACCCACCCATACTACTGTGCTCACCTCATTGCTATTGGCATCATTGAAAGTGCCTTAAACTTTAGTGGCATCCAAAATACCTTCTTGTGTTTGTTTCGATGCTGCATGAGCAAGGTCTAACCTCTCAGAAATGTCCTTACTTTGCTTTGCTTTTATAAACTGTCCAGCTATTTATATGGCTTTTTCTTACAATAAAAGCGCTTTCAAATGTGTAGAATTCTGTGACTTCGATTTGATTTAAAATGAGATACAAAATATGGGAGACAATGTTAACTTCAGTTTAGCAGACTGCAGGGACCAACAAAACACTAACATGGGACAAGTCCATTTGAAACACACAACCATGGGACCAGTCCATTTGAAACACACTACCATGGGACCAGTCCATATGAAACACACTACCATGGGACTAGTCCAAATGAAACACACAACCATGGGACCAGTACATTTGAAACACACTACCATGGATGCATTGGACAGAAAGAGGGAAATGAGTCCATGTATTAGCTGTCAGCCGGTCTGGTGTTTTCCTGCTGAGTTCCTGCTGGTGTATTACTAGTCTAAATACAGCAAGGCTATTGATTTGTGAGGAAATTGCTTTGATATTCAACATCCACTACAGCCAGATTAAAAAAAAAAAAATCTGGTATTGTATTTAAATGGTTTCAACAGGGTTAAAGGCATCCAGTGCAACTTTATGTAAACATTCAATGAAAAATAAACATTCAATTTCTACTATTTTTTAGACGTAGTAAGTTTCAATAACGCCATACCATTACATATCGACATTCAAGGAGCAAAGATGAGACGTCGTTGTGTGGTGAGAACTGATAGAAAATCGTAAACAACAACAATCGCCGGTGGGGAGAAGCCATTTTTCCATTGACTGGAAGCCTGCTTTATTTATTGCAGGTTAAAAAAAATAAAGAAAATGGCGGCGATTGTTGTTGTTATCGATTTTCTATCAGTTCTCACCACACAACGACGTCTCATCTTTGCTGCTTGAATGTCGGTATGTAATGGTATGGAGTTATTGAAACTTACTACATGTAAAAAAGACTAGAAATTGAATGTTTATTTTTAAGCCTCGAAAGTTGCACTGGGTGCCTTTAACAAACATTTATCTTCTTTTTTTACAGCGTAGACAAACACCAGCAGAGGAAATATAGCTCGTCTGTGTTATATATTTAGATAAAGCATGGCATGCTTCAGGAAAGAAATGCAATGGCCCATGAAAGTAGCCGTACAGCCTCTAAGGATGGAATGCTTATCGTTAGCCAACGCCTTATCTCGCCTCCTCTTAAGATAAAGCGGTGAGAATACCAGCGGTTTTCATCCACAGGTGTCTCCTAACCACATCAGAGAGATGCTGTTCCGGCCGGGGGTGGCCCATACGGCGACATCTTTGACCCCAGTTCACGGCTCAGTTGTCAGCCAGCAAACTCGACTAGACTCACTTTGATAAATTAGTCTATTTGAGGAGCGAAGTAGGCGGTGTTTGCCCATTTAATAGGCACGACAAAACACATTAAGCTACCGATCCCAAAAACACTTCCTTTGTTCAAGTTATTCTCCTGCCGAGAGGGAGCATACAGGATAGGCTACAGTAGAAATAAATGAATTAAAAAAAAAAGTAGCTCGACTTTTTACCTGAAGGCAAACATTCCCTACAATCTATTCATTTGGGTTGGCCTACCACTAGACAGAGGACAAATTTAACTTTAACTCTTTTCTTTAATTATCAAACCAGTGGCAATTAACAAATTGTAACGTTTCTTTCAAGTTGACATGAAGCACTGCCAACATTTTCAAACGACAGGCTAGCTCAGGGAGCAAAACAGTCATTGCACACAAGCACATAGGCCTGGCGGGAAGAACCACGACCAATGAAAATTAACAGTTAATATGTTAATTAAGGGAGTATTTACTTACCACCACAAGAGGGAGTTACAAAAACACCTGAAACACCTGACATTGTATACAGCATCTACATCAAAGATGTTTGTCCCCGGGATTTCCAATTAGCCGTGGCCTAAATAATTCAGCTTGCTTAGGAACTCTAAAGACCCGACTAAGTTGGGAGTTCCATTGTAGAACAAGTGGATTTGCTGGCGACCAAGCATTTTTCTGAGACAGGATTACCTTGCACTGGGCTAAACGAATTTGCTGAGCACAATGTCTGTTAAAAGCCGCTAAAAGCCCAGCAAATGGACTGTTTGTGAAAATGGCCTGCCTGCCGAACTCTGATTAAGACATGGGGTTTCAGTTCTGTTTGATCTGCCCCCATCAAAGGGTCCTTTACACAAGCTTCATTTTACACCACTGTAAGCACTGGATGTACAATTAAAACAAAGCCGAGAGACCAAAGAATCGGGATGAATGCTGCCAATTCACGTTTAATGAAGTGTATTCAACGTTTGTCTTGTTGTCGCCTATTATAACTAACCTCTGTCAACAACATCAAAGCCTTTTATTTGGGAGGTTATCCCAAGTATTTGGCAGACATGCACTTTGAAACTGTTAAATCGTTAGCGCATTTTGCGCCTACTAACAGCTGACCAATAGAGCTGGCGTGATAATGGGAAAAAGAAGGTGACAATTAGAATGAAAAGAATCCCAGCTACCCTGGCCGTGGCACGCATTTCTGAATACGCTTTGTTTGCAATTATTCTACCAAAGGAGGCTTGCATTCTAGAAATGGCCAATTAAAAGACCGTTCTTTGCAAATAGCCTGTGCTACCAACATTTTTTAGTTGATCTATACAATTAATGTATGCACGAGTAGAATACATTTACATCATTAATGTTCACATTTCATATATATATTTTGGATTTTTTAAAAACTCTGTAACCTTTACAAAATACAGGCAGGTGAATCTTAACGATTTAAGCATCTATATGATTAAGGATGAGAGGGGTGAATCAGAAAAGGCAAAGAAGATGGGGGTTAATTTAAAGGCATCTGAACTTCAGAGAAAGCAATCCCTTATCGACCAGTGCTAATCAACTGTATTTGTTTTAAAGCATTAAGACTGAATGGTAATTAATTCAGTAAACTTTTTTTCACTCTCCCAAATTTGCATGTCGCCTTTGATCTTAAGCGATTGTTAATCAAGTGCATTTCAAAGTTCCTCTCCTACAATTACGGATCAAATAGTACTAATGGACAGAAAACAACTTGAATAACCATTTATTCCAAACACATCCAAAAGAACAGCTGCCCAATTTGGGAGCGACGATTTGGGCTTTTGATGTTATTTGAAATAGGCTACAAATAGGCTATTGTATTAATAAATTGCTGAAACGTGCACCAAATTCCAAATAACCACAAGGATTCAACTAAAGAGTTGTTTTGTGTTTAGTTCGGGGATGTAAACAAAACATACAGCACACAAAAGTCTACTTTGATTTGATTCATGTGAAACAGGAGTGTTGACAGTATGCAAGTGAACAAATGTTTCCGTCTTCATTAGCCCCATAATAACTACGGCTCTACGAAGCGTACTTACTTCTATCTGGTTCGTAATCCCAGTCTAAACGGAATAACGTTCCCATTTAAGAAAGTGGCTGCGGTTCGTGTTTGATGTCAGCTCATGGCGGCTCGCTGATAATTGTACACAAACATTGCGAAACCCTTGCCAAGGGTTAGCTCCTGTAGGATGCGTCATGACGCGCAGCTCTTTGAAATTTCATCCGCCCCTTTGTTACACATAGCCGGGGGCGGGAAAGCAAACAACTGCACATGTATAAAGCCGCTGTTAGGACATCAGAGCCTTCAGAGCAGAAGATTCACCCACCTTTCCAAGGAATACTCCCATACGGACAAGATACCTTCCTGAAGTTTGCCTGAAGAGCTGCGAATACTACGGCTACATAATGCTGTCTCTATCAACTATCTTCGCCTTGTGCTTAACGCTGGCCATTGACGTTGCATTTGCAGGATCTGTCTTGTTCAACTCCAATGCGATTAAAAATATTCCCGGAGTAATGAGCTCCACTCACGCCGTGAGCGTGAGCCCGGATGAACTGACACTTGACAGCGGGACTCAGAACTTGGCCCTCGACACTCTACAGGTAAGCAGGGTTCTGATACTTGCGCGCTGCCGAACAGCTGTTTCCAGTGCCGGCAAAAGTTGTCCCTGTAATAACTTTGAATTCCATAGGCGAACCGTGTATTAAACGCTCTTCTACCTTCTCTGTAGCCTGTCCTCTGCGCCGCCGATGAAGAATGCTCTGAAGATGAGTACTGCCTGGTGTCTCGCCGCGCTTGCCTCCAGTGCAAGAGGCGCAGAAAGCGCTGCACCCGGGATGCCATGTGCTGCCCCGGCAATCACTGTAGCAACGGTAGGTTTAGTTTTTACCTTCCTTCCAACGGGTATCTCAGCTTCTAATTACACCGTTTTTGTTTATTTTCATTCTGGTTGTTTTTGTTTTTAACCTTTGGACAATTTAGACTAATTGTTTCTCTGCACCGTGATCTCTCCACACAGGTCTGTGCACGGCAAATGATCCCGACCTTCTGCAGCAAACTGGCATTGAGGAGGTCATGCTGAGCAGCACAAACGAGGACAATTTCACGGTGGAAGTGCAGGCCAAAGCCCCACAACAGGATGTTACTCAGACTTTAAAAGGTGCGCATCCTCCCACATTGCGAAATACATCTTGAGAAAGTTACTGTGTTACTATCACTATAGTGATAACCATGACCTATTATGAATCCTTACCACATTGCTACACATTACTACTACTATTTGTATGTTTGAGTGTGAATTTGACTGAATGATGATTTTAACAATGCTGTATTCATTTTGCTTGTCCAGGTCAAGAGGGCGATACCTGCCTGAGGTCGTCTGACTGTTCCGAGGGCTTCTGCTGCGCCCGGCACTTCTGGTCGCGGATCTGCAAGCCGGTACTGAGAGAGGGCCAGGTGTGCACCAAGCACAAGCGCAAGGGCAGCCACGGCCTGGAGATCTTCCAGAGGTGCGACTGCGGAGAGGGCCTCTCCTGCCGGACGCAGAGGGGAGAGCAGCTCAACAGCAAGGCCACCCGGAGCCTCCACATGTGCCAACGGCACTGAGCTCCAGTCCCGGAACAAGTGCATCGTGGGATTTGGGATCTTTAGTTGAGCCTCTCTGGAAAGCTGAACTGTTTTTCGCAATCTGATGAACAATATGCTGAAGAGACTTTTATTATGAAAGGAATACTCTGTTGTTTTTGTTTGGAGGAGTTGTGTTTTGTTTTATTTTGTTATTTTCTTTATTGCAGAGTAGATATTATTGTTTCACTGGGGAACTTGAGACATGATCGCAGTAAATTACTGTATATTGTAAATACCATACTGATGTTGGCACTTACCTTTAAACTGGTCATTTTGGGTCAAAACAGCTATTTTCAAGAGAAGGTGCATCATTTGTGTGTTTGTGTGTGTGTGTCTTAGTATTGTATTTGTTTTCTGAGAACATGTGATTTTACAATTATAGAATCTGATATAAATGTCTATTTTTATTTTAAATAAAGAGTGTAAAGTTTAAATGACATCCAAAGCAAACGTGGTTATTTTGCCCTCTGTCGAACAGTAAAAACTGGGTGAAGATGCGTATTTCATAGCTTTAGAGCTCCTACCCAGTTCACAAATCTCAGTATGTGTGTGAGATGAAGGACCTCTATGGGGAAGAATGGAATAGTGGCCTTTAAAAGTTTACTCAGCACAGGGGGCTTGTAGGAGGGAAAGATAAAGGCAAAGTTGGACAGGATCAGGGCCAGATGGACCCAAGCGTGCGGCGTGATCCTGGACATCATAGTGTATCAGTCTCCACCATGATTAAAGTAGGGGATAATTTGTAGTCTGCCAATCTGTTCAGGTACTCTTGAAAAAATAATTCCTAACAGCCCAGAAGACGCACAGCAGATCTTCCATTTCTAGTACATCACCTCCTTTGAAGGGGAAAAAATATCTTTGGTTAAATACATTGTCAACACGTGGTCCTTTACAACATCCCACCAACGGTCTTGGTCTTTCACATCAAAGTTCAGCACCCCAAAGATCATATACAGGTGATGAAGCAGCTAGGTGTTCAAATTGGAGATAGCGCCCTGTCAAAGATATAGTAAAGGGTGAAGATTTGTTAGAAGTGGAAATTTGTGACCTAGCAAGGTGGGAAATCCGTAGAGCGCACCCACATTCTTCACATTGATTTACTTAGTCCAAGAAATGTAGATTTTTTTGTTTCACAAAAGGAATTCCTCCAGGGTCAAGTATTTTCATGTGATTTATTGCATACGTTTGCTGTCACAAATCTAATCAACTCATGCTTGCTTTTTTTGGAGATCCATATATCTCCTCTTTATGGAGTGTGCCTGGTTATCTCCCACATGTGAGAGGCCCAGTACACACACTGACAGACAGACAGATAGACACACACACGCACACACACATACACACACACACACATACACACGCACGCACGCACGCACGCACGCACACACACACACACACACACACAAATACACACACACACAAATACATACATACATACACACATACATACATACATACATACATACATACATACATACATACATACATACATACATACATACATACATACATACATACATACATACATACATACATACATACATACATACATACACACACACACACACTCATACATACATACATACATACATACATACATACATACATACATACATACATACATACATACATACATACATACATACATACATACATACATACATACATACATACATGCATACATGCATACATACATACATAGAGTACATATAAACCATACATACTCAAGGTCTCTTTATCTATCTCCCTCTCTCTCTTGCTCCTACTAATACTCAGACACACACACATACTCACCACCCTGTCTCAAGTCCACAGCTCCTCTCTGGAAACCATATGGAAGGGCGCTTCGGAGACACACTGTGAAATCCATTCGTCTGTTCCTCTTCAAAGATCAGACATGAAGTGTTGGAGTGCCTCAGGATGATTTGTGTGGAAAAACGAGTGACAGGAGATTGACATGGTGTCTCGAAAACAAAACACTGCAAGTTGCTGGCACCACAAGCTGTTGGTTTTAAGACTATAAATTGCTTGGGAAAGCTGTTTCGCTTAATGGAAGCGATATGAAAAAGAGCGATTACTTGCAACAACATTGCTTCAGAACACAAACTTTTCCAACTTTGGTGAGGGGATTTTTTTTTTTTTTTACTTCATGTGGGTATTTGATAGGTCAACTAGGGATGAAAATAAGTAAACAAAGCAATTCATTTACATTATTTCCTTGATTATTTTTGTCCCCAAACATGTTACCGTCCCACTGGGCCATCTCTCTGTAGACAATCAGGAACTGTGAGTATCTTTCAGGCTTTGCTTCAAGCTGTCAGGTGGGACAAAGGCCAAAAGGGAACAGACATATAGGCATTTCAAAGCACAGGATATACAGTTTGCAATTGTCTCCTACTTCCATACATGCTCTCGGCTAGGCCCCAGCAGCTTTTGTCAACACAACGGCAAGGGGACCCAAAACATCTGTGGACGAACTCTCCTGTGGCACAATGGTGCCAAAGAAACACAAATCTCCCATCTGCACATACAGTAAAGGGAGCCTTCTTTCTTTGTGTGTGTGTGTGTGTGTGTGTGTGTGTGTGAGGGGGCAAGTGGTAGGTAGGTAGGAGACACCTTTCTCTGATGTGACGGCAGGTCAGAAGCTATTTGAACTGTCATACTTGAACATACGTGCTGGAAGTGTGATATGACTCAGGCAAACCTCTACCATTCATTCATAACTAATCTGTAAACATCAGCATGAAAGTATGGATTTCCCTTTCATTGTTGTGGCTGCTTTCACTGATGTACTGCTATGTGAGGAGGGGGGCGTTCAATGGTTTGCGGGGGGTGGGGTGCCGTTAAAGAAAAGCAGAGCAATTGAGACCCACCGAACGGGACAGTGTGAATGTTTGCAGACTGCCTCAGAAGATGGCCTCACTTTGAAGTTGGGGGATTTGTCAACACTTACGGGCACATAGTATTTTTTTGACAAACAGTTAAGTAACTGTGGTCTGACAATGAACAAGCAGGAGGAAAGAAAAACACAAACACATTAATGTGAAATGAACATGACATAGTTAGTAAAGTATTCCCCCCTCCGATGGTCTATGACAGCTTCTATATTGCAGGCTTTGGGATGACTTTAGGCATGTACAAACTAGAAAACATTTGGAACATTTGGTTTAGTTGTTTTGCTCTCTGTGAGTCAGTGAGTTGAATGTCCCATTTTTCAGTAATGGCAGATATAGGGGAGTACAAGGAGTCAGCTAGGGATAACTTGAAATGCTTGAACACCAGTGATTCAAATAAACCAGTTTGGGAAATGTGTATCGTGATTTACATTGCCTCTTATACAAACAAACAACCTCACAAATTGGAGTGCAATTTTTTTTTTTTTTTAAAAGTCTTCATTACAATTGACTTTAGGTACAGGGAAAGAGTATGCTCTCTTTACAATGAGCCCGACACCTTTTGATGGAATGAAAAGTAGGCTGCTATTTGATGTGGGAAACCTCACAGGAAAGCATGGCCACTGTAATAAGAATAGAAGCGCGGTAAAAACCTTTACCAGAGAGAAAGAGATGTAATCAAACAGCTGGATCCACCTGCTGCTAACCAGTAGCCTTTCTTCTTCTTCTTCTTCTTCTTGGACTGAACCTTTGGTGCCTCCACCCTTATTTCATTGCTTCTGACTGGGGCTTTAAGCAAGGATCCTACTGCCTTTAATTACTTAATTTACGTGGAGCCAAAAACAGGTGCAGCAGTGCTACTTAAGATTCTGCTTAGCATCGCTAACACACAAAATGTAGTGTGCAGTACGCTAGTGTTGGACTTAGCATGGCTCAGACAGAGATCCTCCTGAAAACACAACTGACGTGTAATATGAACATGAATGAAGATGTCACTGAACATGTCTTTAATTTTGACGACTGGAGATAATTGCCAGTGAGGAGCAGCAAAATTGTGGCCTTACCAACCACGAGCCCCTTCAGATGTTTGCATCAAAGGACTGGAGACGTTTTGCTTGATGAAAAAAAGAGAGGGAAGCTGGCCATACCAGTAATCACTAATTAAATCACTAGTTCCGTTTTTCTGAATGCCCATTAGGAAACAAAACAAGAGGTGGTCTTCCTTCATGAACAGTACTGTTCCACAGTTTCAGAATCAGTGATAAATGTCCTTGTGTTTGAAAAGAAATAAAACTTTTTCTATTCAAATAACCTAAAGTTGATCAGAAATATAATGTAGACATTGGTAATGTTGTAAACGACTTTTGCAGCGGCAAATGGCTGAATTGTAATGAAATATCAAGGCGCGAAAGGCCTTTTTAATGACACCATTACTCCTGTGTTTCAATGGAGCATTATGTAAGCTAATTCTAAATTGTGTTGTGTAAAAGCCTAATTCATCATTAGAAAACCTCTTTGCAATTACATTTGCAGGACTGAAGACAGTTGTGCTGTGTAAGGAAGCAATACAATCTAACTTCTTTAGGGCTACGTTATTGTCTGGAGCATCAGCACTGGTGGAAATGCAAAATATGATCAGAATGAAAACACTTTGTTCAGAAATGTAGTGATCAATTATTGGTACCATGAATTTAGGCTAGCAAATTGATATCTTCCAAAAGTGTGCGCCACATCCTTCACCGAAGACAAACCAGCTTTAACACGGAACTGCATCTGTGCAGTTGGATAAGAACATCAGTTCTCTTTAGAAACAGATGCCCTACAGGTCGTCCGTCCCCATCTGGCAGCTTTATTAAACAGTACCCATAAAACACCAGCAGTGGCAGCAGTGGAGAGACTCTGAAATCCTGGCCTTCTAGGCAGAATTTCAATTCAATTCAATTCGATTTTATTTATATAGCACCAAAACAATAAAAAGCTGGCCAATGAAAGGAAATGACCTTTGGAATTGGCAAAAGGAAACAGATAGTGGTTGGAAGATAACTTAAAAGAATGCGTGTTATAGATTTATGGCATGCTATAAAATGTTTTAGACAGACAAATCTAAGTTAAGGTGTTTGGAACACAGAGAATAAACATTGTGAGAATAAACAAATGAAAAGATGCTGCAGGAGTGCTGGATACCATCTCTCAAGCAGAGTGGAGGGAATGTGATAGTCTGGGGCTGCTTTAGTGCTGAGTTGGAAGGCTATAAGGAAGGCTATAAGTCCATTTTACTATAACTTCATCGCCATGCCATACCCTGTGGACGGTACTCGACTGACTTGAGTCAAATTTATCCTGCAACAAAACAGAGACCCAAAGCATTGATCTGAATCAAGGGTTGTCAATCGGGGTCCGTGGCTCCCTGGTGGTCCGCAACGGCATTGCAGGGGGTTTCGCGTCATGTTGATCAGTTCACCATTGAATTTTTTAATTTTTATAAATTTGCTTTGATATTTTAAGACGTTTCCAGATTACGCGGAATATGTACGCGGGGGGAGGGGGCATGGTGATGGCTGTTAGTGATCTACCCTTATAACTGCACATATTTAAGTGTTTTAGGCAGAATATCTCTGTAGGGGGAGGGGGTGTGGCGGCAACTAGCGATGTACCCTGATAATTTCACAAATAATATCTGTGCATGGAAAGGGGGCGTGGCGGCGGCTAGCGATGTACCCTGATAATTTCACATATTTAAGTGTCATAGGCAGAATATCTCTGTAGGGGGAGGGGGTGTGGCGGCAACTAGCGATGTACCCTGATAATTTCACAAATAATATCTCTGCATGGAAAGGGGGCGTGGCGGCAACTAGCGATGTACCCTGATAATTTCACAAATAATATCTGTGCAGGGGGAGGGGGCGTGGCGGCAGCAGGGGTTACAAACACCAATGTACCCATCAGTGGGCCGCAAATTACTTTCAGAATGGTGGTCCCTGGGACAAAACCAGTTAAACCCCTGCTCTAAATGATGCAAGACCTATTTAGTGATGAAGCAGCCAGGTTTTAATACTGAAAAGAATTGTTTTATTTCAATCAGAAATCATTATTTCTATCTTGTAAAATAAGTTCTAACGATGTCTTCAATATATTTTGATTGATTTTGCACCTTGTTTGATGGATACGAATATGAGTTTTTCTGGATTCCAAACTGAAAGTCTCCAGGTCACTAACATCTCATACAATGAGCTTTGCACATGGTGCAAGACATCTCTGAAAAGGATACACACCCACATTTCTTTATTCAGAGTAAAGTTAGAATTGTTAAGAAACTATATATAGTCTCGTATTTTTTTCTTATATAAGATATTATTTATTAATAAAACATCTTCAACATTCCCCCTTGGACAAACTCATCTTTGCCGCATTTTGTTTTCTGTTATATCAAAACCAGTGAAACAACTGAAGACACATTCCACTGAAGACACATTCCACACCCATCTAGCTGACGGAATGAAAATTACAAACGAAGATCTGGCTTTAACGATGCTAGGTGACAGAGATGGGATGGGATGGGGGGGGGAGAGAGATGGTCCTTGAGGGAGGTGGTCCTTGAGGGAGGTTAGAGGGGGGGAGAGGAGGTTGGGAGGTAAGGTGGGGGGGGGGGGGGGGGGGGGGGGGGGTTGGGAGAAGATGCTCTTTGAGGGAGGTAAGAGAGGGGGGGGGGGGGGGGGAGAAGATGGTCTTTGAGGGAGGTAAGAGGGGGGGAGAGGAGGTTGGAAAAAGATGGTCTTTGAGGGAGGTTAGAGGGGGGGGAGGGAGAGAATGGGGGGGGGGGTTGGGAGAAGATGCTCTTTGAGGGAGGTAAGAGAGGGGGGGGGGGGGGGGGGGAGAAGATGGTCTTTGAGGGAGGTTGGGGGGGGGGGGGGGGGGGGGGAGAAGATGGTCCTTGAGGGAGGTAAGAGGGGGGGAGAGGAGAGGAGGTTGGGAGAAGATGGTCTTTGAGGGAGGAAAGAGGGGGGGGGGGGGTTGGGAGAAGATGGTCTTTGAGGGAGGTAAGAGAGGGGGGGGGGGGGGGGGAGAAGATGGTCTTTGAGGGAGGTTAGAGGGGGGGGAGGGAGAGGAGGTTGGGAGAAGATGGTCTTTGAGGGAGGAAAGAGGGGGGGGGGGGGGGTTGGGAGAAGATGGTCTTTGAGGGAGGTAAGAGAGGGGGGAGAGGAGGTTGGAAAAAGATGGTCTTTGAGGGAGGTAAGAGGGGGTGGTGGTGGAGAGGACAAGAGCCAAGTGGACTCAGAGCAGTGGCGGATCTTCCATTAGGCAAACCTAGGCAAGTGCCTAGGGCCCCAACCAAATCTGTCTTTATTAGGGGCCCCCAAATCTGACCCCCCCAGGCCAAAAACATTTCTAGTAGAAAAAAATAACAAAAATATCAACATAACGCCGAACTAATGCCTAAATAATAATTTTCCAGCACACATGCCCCCCTCCATTGTGCATTGGACTAGTCCAGAATATGATGACGTAGTAACGCGCGCAGCGCGAAATAACGTTACTTCAAACAAAAGCAGAGGGATCTGTATGCGACTCGGTGAAAATGACCCTGCACATTGGCCAGAAAAGTTTACAGACTCAGAGCGTTGTTCAATTGTACAGAAAGGACCAGTGCAATTACGAGGAGATTTCCCCCAGAAAAAACAGGGCAGACGCTTTACAAGCACACACTACTATTTGAACATGAAAAATGGCGAAAAAATCCAGAGGTCCTGGCTTGTGTACAGTAAGACGAAAGTCCGCTTTTTGTTTCTGTTGTCGGCTGTTTGGCGATTGCAATAAGCAGCGGCTCTGCACTGAAGGCACGAACGACTGGAAAAATGTATCAGCCTTCCTTAAAGAACACGGCAGAGAATGGAAATTCTAATCTCTCTCTCTCTCTCTCTCTCTCACACACTTTCTCTCTCTCTCTCTCTCTCGTTTGATCTGAGTAATAAACATGTAATTTTGGCAAAGGCTGGAGAAATCTGAAACTGATTTTACTGTGGAGAGTTGAGTGGCAGTGCACTATGGGTTTATTGCGATTCTAAGAGAATTGGGATGGTTATTTGTTTTGTGTACGTGTTTAAAAAATGAGGGCCCCATGTCTATATTTTGCCTAGGGCCCCAAAATGGCTAGATCCGCCCCTGACTCAGAGAGATTAAAATCCGGAGTCCGTAGGCAGCTCAGCCACCTTCCAGTGTTACTTTTTACCTGATGTCTCTGGAGTCCAAAGGGACGAGGGGGATTAAGAAACATTAGGCAGACAGTCACCAAATCACCAGATAACAATCTCTATGTAAATACCCCTGAATTAACAAAACTGTAAAGAGAACTAAGAGTTTTGTTTACGCTTTGGTATGATGATTGGGGGGGTGGGGGTGTCTATCTCTGTACTTTGTGCAATAGAAAATCCCCTAACATATTCTTAGATTTCTAAATTTCTCTTAAGTCTTTCAAAAACATCAGCTCCGTATTTAACTTTCCCACATACCTTGATATCTGGAATCTCATTTTGGAGATTTATAGCTCTCCTCTGAGTAATGGCACTTGAGGGGAGATATGTTATCAATTTGTCATCTGTCATCAATTTCAGTACAACATTTTTTAGCAGATGTTCATGATTAAGACGTCCTGTCAAAAAGTTCTACGACTCCGTGGTGACTCCACTGCTGTCAAAACTGACGTCCTCGAATATCGCTGTCACCTCGGAATATTGCCCTCCTGTGTATGCCTTTCATGCTGTTATCAAACAGAACCGCTTGGCAGGTCATTCCACTGGGAAAGTGAAATCCATACATGTCATTTTTTTTCTTTCGGGCACATAATCAGTTACAGCAGATCAGCACAAACATCTTGTACGTCTGTCTCTGCTTGACTTCAGAGGGCCCTCTCTCTCTCTCTCTCTCGCTGTCCTATCACCTTGAAGCTATCTTTCGGCAGGTGTACCCAAACGTATGCTGAGGAAATGATAGCAATAAGGAGACTAGACAACTCTGTGTTCCCTGCACCCCAAAGAAGCAGTCGGGTTGCCGGAGAGATTGAAATTGGATAAGGCCGGCTGGGCTGAAGCTATTGGTCTCCTACTGTCTGCCCATATTACATTGTACCAAAGAGAAAATGAAAATGGAAAATGACAAGACAGAACAAGAGAAAGACAAAAAAAAAAACGAGTGGGTAATTCATTGGTTTTAGTATTCAGATGGCAGACCACGAGTAGAGAGCTGTTCCACAGAGAACTGGACAGCACGCAAAGGGCCACACGTGCATGAACTGGGCAAGGATGAGGTTCCAGTTAGACATGAACTGTTGTTTCTCGAGGGGCATGGAGAGAGCCCAGATGGCCTTGCTGGCAGGCTGACCCGGCCCCACTGCACTGTTGTCTGCATTCAGCTTTGTCATGGCTGGAGCATCGCCTTGAGGTTTCTGCAGAGTGTCTGTTTAAATAAATGAATAGAATTTCCCAGCAGTCCATTTCTTAATACCATCCCACCGTGTACCATTACAGCTTTCTTCAAAACAAGGCCTCGATTCAGGCGACATTTTGACGGATGGCTGTTTTGTGGCCGTCAAGTCAAATCATTGTAATTATGGAGGATTGCTTCACGCATAGACACTGTGTTGTCATAGTTTGATCCCTATGGAAAACACTGTGGCAATGATGGCTATAAATTAGATCTTCACTACCTGTGTAAGTGTGTGTGTGTGTTTATGAGTGTGGACTGCTAAGTGTGTGAGGAGAAAGTGTGTAGAAGAACACTTGCAACAACAGTCATATAAAAAATAGGAACGTGTCAGGCAGGAGCAAAATTGATTGGGGTCCAATGAAAGTCATATTTTAAAGCAGGACCTGTCGACAGTTCAAAATATAAATACTAAGCTTAGAGACATTCAGCTAAATATTTTGTCCCCTTTACCTCACCGTTTGGACACCCTTTGACTTGGACGGATGCTCTGAAGTCCTGCCAAGGGACGAGAAATAATAATTGAAAAAGCTATTTTTCAAATGAAAAGCACTCACACATTCACTTTGTCTAAACACGTTGTATTAATAGCAGTATTTGTTTGAGTGGGTTGAAAGACGGTTAGCAGCATGCTCTCCAATCAGACCACTAAGCCTGGGAGTTTTCTCTCTCTTTTTTTGCCCCACACCCCCAACAAAACTGTCTGCCAAACTCAAAAGTTTTCCATGTCCCTCACAGCCAGAGCACACCTCTACTACTACTTATACAACGTTTTTATTTATGATGTAACGGTGGCCAAAGCGTGCCCTTGGCCAAAAGGAGGTTTTCGGGTAAAGAGGGCCCTTTTATCACAGAGTGAGTTTTGTGCACCTGGGCGGCAGAGTAAGTCTGGCCGTGCAATAGACTCAATCTCAGACGCAGCAAATATTTATGCTGAGGCGGCGGCTTGCTCTCTCTCTCTCTCTCTCTCTCCCAAGAAAGCCTCAACAGCCCCGAGAGGGTTTCATTGGCAACATTTGCGCCCTGACCACAAAACACAACAGCGCATTCTTGAGTGTGATTGTTCATGTTTGCGCTAGAAGAAGAAGTTCTGTGCAGGGGACCTGTCCCCCATGTCTCAATCCTCTGTCCCCCCATGTCTTGATGCTTAGTGCAGAATGCCACAGTTTCTTAACCGTCCACCTGCTGGGTGCTGTGCTCTGGCTCTGACTCTGATGGTGCTTCTTGTATTTGTACGGAGGGGGAACCTCCTGCCTCCACATCTGTTACCACATCTGGAAGGCATGTTTTCACTGCACAGTGTGGTGATGTTTCATCTAATCCTGTGATGGCAAGCTTCTCAGTGTGTTCAGTGTGTGTGTGTGTGTGTGTGTGACATACACTTCCACAGATCCACTTAGCTTTACTAAAAATGCCCCAACACTGATCTCCTGTTTAGACTAACACACTGACATGCACAGAATCACACATGCGCACTCGAACACACCCACACACACACATACACACACACACACACACACACACACACACACACACACACACACACACACACACACACACACACACTCACATAGTTGCACACACAAGCAATAACATTTGTGTGCCTGAAAAGATAGACATATACTGTATATATTGTGTAAACTCAGTGTGAGCACACATTTATACGTAACCACATAACCATAATCTTTATCACATGGCATCCAGATAGTCCGCACTGATCATTTCAGGGCAATTATCAGAATGCGGTACCAAACCCAACAAGGTCATTCCAAGAAGGCATAAAAGAGAAGAGAAGCAAATATGTTTTATGTCTGATTTCAGTGCCAGGCAAACAGTCGTGTGTGTGTGTGTGTGCATGTGTGTGGTGGTGGTGTGTGTGCGTGCGCTTATATGCCTCTGGATCCTGTGTTAAGTCTGGCAGCCAGCTCAGCCTTGGCAAGTGCCTGAATTCATTTCACGATGTGAGAAATATAACTCATAATTCTGTCACAGTCAATCCATCACATACGTCTGCATATTCATTATTTCAGACATGCTCACAGAGAAAGTAAACAGAGAATTAGCTTAATACATTTTCATGGCTCTGAATGTGTTTCTCCACATATTTAAGAAAGAAGATGACTGCCACCAAATCCTGAGTGTATTTAAAAAAATAACGAGAACTATGGGTAATTTATAAAAGGTTCTTCTACACTAGATGTGGTGAGCTAGTCAGAACTATGTGGTTCACTCTCAAGAATCAAAAGGTTTGCCGTGGCCACAAGTTGAGTTATTTTTCTCCTTGGTCGTTAAAGTGCCAAATCCTTGATACAAGCCGTAGAACAGGCGAGACATGTACATTTCATGAACAAACACAACATCTGCATCTCACAAACAAAACACCCTAATAAATCACTTGTTTTGGCTCGAGTAGAGTTGGCAAATACTGTTTGATGATGCTACAAAAAACAGAATGTATGAAGACGTGGTCTGTTAGCGGTGTGTGACAGTGTGTGGCAGAGATTTCTACCGTGATGGCGATGGCTCCTTTGTTTGGTTTTACCCCGGTGGGGAGAAGACACTGGAGCCAGGCCTGTATCTGTGAGAATGGAGGCCAGGTCAGCGAGAGGTTACGCCAGTCAGATAACACCGCCGGCCGGTCCCCCCGGAAACTTCTGGAAGGTTTCCTTTTGGGTCTTTTTTAGGCCCTCACCTCTCCTCGTCCGTCCCCTCTCTCCCTCTCTCGTTCTCTCTCCCCTTCTGTGTCTCATGTGAGTGGGACAGTGTCATTCCTGTGGATTACTCAGGCTGCTGATGCCCGTTATCAAGGCCAATTATGTCACATCCATTTTCTGGTCACAGAGCCCAGGAGGGTGACAGCCAAAGCCAATTTACCGCTTTCAATGGCCACCGTCCCCCCCTCCAACACACACACACACACACACACACACACACACACACACACACACACACACACACACACTCTAACCGACCCCCCTACCCCACCCTACTCTACCATTGTGGTGGTGTATAGTTTATAGGCTCTTTAATGGGACCGGTTTCCCTGCCTTTGATTCCAGCCTTCTCCTCCACCCAGGGCTCATAATGCGCCCATTTGTCCTGCACAAAGGACTGACTTACGGAAGACAAAGGCCAAGCCACACAGAGGCTCATTTGCCTAAGTGATTGCATCCACAAGAAAAGGAGAGAGCAGGCAGGGGCCTCTTTGATGTCAGTGAGGTGCAAACGCGTTAGGTGGTGGTGGTGGTGGGGGGGGGGGGGGGGGGGGGTGGTCGACAGGGGGTAGAGAAGGGGGGCCTAGTATGGCACCCAACACAGCCGTGTGGGGGAACCCCAAGTTTAAGACAATGGGAGTGCTCTAATGCGAACCATTAACCACACATTACCATCTCAGCGTCTGTTCATTTGAAATAGCGCGTGTGTGTGTGTGTGTGTGTTTTGGGGGGGGGGGGGGGGGGGGTCAAGAAAAGGGTTGCATGTGCAGAAGAGGGGGGAAGTGAGTGTGTGTGTGTGTGTGTGCGTGTATGTGTGTAAACGATGGTGGGGGTGGTAGGTGATAAGAATCACACACATACACACACACTGACTAATACACACACATACACAGCTCCATCAGGTTTATCTGTGTTTGCCAACAAGAGCCGCAGGTAGCCCTTCAGATGGAGGGCAAACTTCAAACAGAGGAGTACGGAGGGGGGCCGGAGGGGGTCGAAATCATCATATCTCTTTTCGTTTGCGCCTATTTGAAGACAAACAACATTTAGCTCCCATGGTGTCTTCTGATAATGACAAACAAGGTCCTTGGTGCGCACTGAGAAAGAGGCCGCTTTGAAGACAAGCCGACCGGCGGTGACCTTAAACAAAAACAACGACAGCCAGCAAAAAGAAAGAAAGAAAAAGAAAAAAGGGTCCCACTTCCTTCTCTCTTTGAAATGACTGCCTCCATCCATCTGTGTAGCCCCCGAGAGCACAATAGGTGTTTTCTTTTTCCAGGCGACTGACCCTCCCCTCCCCTCCTCTCTGCTAAATATGAATGAGAGTGGAGAGAAGGAGAGTTTTGCCTTCTCAACTACACTTGAAACAAATACGGTAAATACAGCCAGGGTAGGGTAGAGTAGGGAAGGGAGGAGAAGAGAATGGTAGGGAAGGGAAGAGAAGAGAAGAGAAGAGAAGAGAAGAGAAGAGAAGAGAAGAGAAGAGAAGAGAAGAGAAGAGAAGGGTAGGGTAGAGGAAGAGGGAGTGGCGCCCGTTGGTGTGCATTACGGGACTTCAAAGGCCCTCCTTTTTTCTTTCTATGTCTGTCTCTCTCTCTCTCTGTCTCTCTCTCTCTCTTTCTTTCGTTTCTTCTGCCTATGACACTCAGTGAGTGTGATTTCCCTCAGCTCCCTCCAGTGCTGAACCTGTTCATTCATGACGGCGGGGAGTGAGGGCGCTGGGGGCCAGATCAGGCCCCGTTGCCCACGGACACACACAGGAGTTTCCTCTGGAGAAACAGGAGCGCTGGAAGCAGAGTGAGAAATGTCGGAACACACCAGTATCACACACCGTCCCCTCCCCTCCCCTCCCTTAACCCAAGCACACAGACACACACACACACACACACACACACACACACACACACACACACACACACACACACACACACACATACACACACACAGACACACACACATCCTCTCATCCCAGAGAACTTGAGCCTGACAAAAGAGACAGGACGTGTTTTGGGACCTCAGAGGTGACACCCAGAGGCATTATCAGTTAACACACACTAATACACACTCACACACACACATTATCAGTTAACCTCCTGCCTTTTTTACAGGCCACCATTCTGTGAGAAAAAAAGACACACACAAACGCACACACACACACACACACACACACACACACACACACACACACACACACACACACACACACACACACACACACACACACACACACATAAAAGCCTGGGGGCGGCCATTACCAGTGACCTCATCCAAACAGCAGAATCTGACACGGCAGCCTCAGACAAACTGAAGTGGCCTGGGTGTAGTTGAAATAGTACATTCATGCCTCCAACCAACTGACAAAAAACCCCTCTGACTTTGACGGCACCACTCGTAGGTATACTGTTACAGTGTTTTGATTCAGGGAGGCTTAAAAGTGATTAATTGGGTCCATTTTGCGCTTGTCCTCTAGACATGAGTCATTGACTGACTGTGCGAGAAGATGCAAAAGAGAATACATCACTACAGTAAAAGTCAGGGGAACGATTTATAATTGCTTCTTTGGGCAGAATCCACAGCCCATGGAAGGTAGCCATGCATTGCAAAGTAGATGCTATAGAAACTAAATCTGTGATTATGTGGTTATATCTTGTTGATATTAGTTTTTACTATTAAGTTAACATGTTCACCTTAAAGTTAATATATCAATAATTTATCCTGAGGTTTTAGATTTAAAGATATGACTGTATGGAGGGTTAGTATGCAGAGGCTAGCTAGACCTGTGACAGAGATGTCTCCTAACATATTATCAATCCGTCAAGCCAACAGCCCCCATATTTGTATCCTCAACAAATACATTTGCAGGAACACAGATACATAGATACAGACTGACAAAACTAATCTGTGCAGCGTCATTTGAAAGAGGTGAAACGTCTGACAGAGACCTCATAAACAATACTATCAGCTGAAAAATGGGGCTAGAGCTTCTCAGGTGCTAAAATAAACCATGCATGTTTTTCACTTTCATCTGTTATCGGGTTTCCACAGCCGATCTGTCCTCTACAGCACAGGTGATTCATCTCCTTCTTCTTTAAGCCATGTATTCTCTACAGGAGGAGCCCAGTATACACTTCAGACTTGAAGCCTGCGCACTGGCAAGTGAAATCATAGGCTAGAAGAAATGTTTGATAAACAATGAGGACACAGATTCCCCAGGTGGGTTTTGTAGAGTAACTTAGATCTTGATCACGCAGATGAAGTGAATACTGTGGTTCTGTGTGTCCTTTCGCTCTACATGACTGCTTGTCCTCTACCTTATATAACTGAGCCGGAGCCTGTCTCCTGTGAGCAAACCTTGATGGTAGCGGACATTTATAAGATAAAGGCACATCTTCAGAAAGGAGTGTTAAGCAATCTCAGGTTGATATTCAACTCTCATAGCTCTGTTTTACTGGTGCATTTCCTTGCTTATGCCCAATTTCAATTGTCTGATTTTCATCTCTTACTGATAGCTAAACTGGTTGATAAAATTCTGCTTGTCAGGCCGTGTGGTGGTGGAGGAGAGGCCGGAGTGTTGGGGAAGGTGAGAGGGCCTTGAGGCAATGAGGGGGCGCTTGTTTTCATAGCAGGGCATCGGAACGCCAACTAGAGGCACCACTGCCTGCAGCCATGAGAGGGAAGAAAGAACCCAAAACAGTTAGCGGTAAATCGACACTGCCGTCGCTTCCCATGACAAACCATCAGGAGATGAAGACAAATATGGCTGCTAAGTGGACGAGACGTGGAGCATTCGCTGGATCAACAACAGCAGCCACCCCACGGCTCCGACGCCAGCAGTAACACCAAATGACAGTCATTTTGTGTTTTGGGGGTGTTGTGGTAGAGGTGGGAGGGTGTTGGGGGTAACGAATGTGCCGCTTTCCCTGTTCTCTCCTGCCATCCAATTGGCTATACTTCCATATATAAAAGGGGTGGGGGGGTGGGTGTTTGTTATGACTGAAAACCATGCGAGCAATTTTGATCGAAGCCAGACCCAACGCCACAGCAATGAGCATAAATTTGTAATGGCAGACGCAGCAAATAGCTTGAATATTTCACAGGGATCAGGCATCCTTTCTCACAGCGAAGAAGGCGTCCACTGTTTTCGCTCGACAACATTTGTGTTCGGGCGCATAAAATGCCTAATTTTTCTGCCACAGGTTTTGAAACTCACATCATTGAAGTCTCGATGAAGAGCCGATAAGAGCCACGGCATGCCATTAAAGAACAGTGTGAAAATAAAGACAGCTTAAGACAGTGAGCCATTTGCAAGACCAAGGTTAGAACTCCAGCTGGATCTATATACCTGCAACAAAACACCAGCTGCTGGTCATGCATCTATTCATCCTCAGAAACAACATTTAGCAATGTCAAACTCTCCTGACATGCCAGTGAAGATGCCCAAGCAGTGGAATCAGTTCCGTCAGAGAACCAAGTACTGATATATTGGGCGCATCCAGTATGCTAAGTGAGCTACGTTAAAGGCAGCAGGAAGTATTTGTGGTCTAAAACTAGTAAGCTTAACTACCTAACAGGCAATCAAAAAAAGCCTGGCAAACACCAACGGCAGTGCTGCAAACTGTAGTCTGTTCTTGCCCTGTCAGCACAGGCAATTGCAAGCAAGACTTTCACTAAGCTTCAAGTTGCCTGTATACACAAAACAATAAGTGAGTAAATGTGTCAGGTAAAAAAACGTAAATCAGCAGCGAATTTCTGTGGCAGCTACTTAGCACACTGAGACAGAAACTATTCTATTCAGTGGATTTGTGGTTGATGATGATTAAGGGGTTGGCACCCCAAACCAGGAGGTGAAGGGAATGCTGCTTCCAAATTAAGAGCGCTGTAACACACATGATTTCAATTCATGAAAAACTGAGATCATTATGCTGTAAATATATCTTAAGGAAGTCAAAATACTTTTCGTCTGTGTATCCTACGGTCTGTGTTTGTGACTATCACAGATGGAATGGAGAGCCCTGCAGTATTGATGTGTTGAGCGGGAAGTTGAAGTTCAGGTGAAAGAGAGGTCTTCGTAACCACATAGTTCTCTTCTCTATGAGTGCGAAGCCCAGGCCTCTGAGGCACAGTAAGCTCCTAATCTTACCTGTCACAGGTGTTCCCCACCCAGGCAAACATGTTTTCAGACACAGATGTCATCCACCCTCCTCTCTCTCTCTCTCTCTTACTGACTCTTATGCTCTTCTCTCTATCACTGTCTATCCTCTCTCTCTCTCTCTCTCTCTTTCAGAAGGATTGGAAAATACCTGGGAGCTCCATGACACAACAGTGAGTGTGTGTTATTGCCAGACCCATCAAAATAATAGCCTGCAGCCACCGTCAGCAAGTTGATTCATCCAATCAAATCACATCAGAGAGTTAATTAGGTGAAGTTATAAGGTGATTCACAGTATCAAAGGCCTTTAATGGTTAATTGGATTTATAGTGTTGTCTTAATCATTTTGTGTACCAAAGGTTTTTGCATTTAATTCAAAAAATTATATTTTATATTAAACAACTAACTCATTATATCTTGTTTGGAGCATCTCTGCGTAAAAAGCTGCTATGAAACTAATCATGGCTGTGTTTGGTGATTAATTTCAGTGAAGCATCTCAAAGCAAGGCATTTATCAGATTAACAGAGCTGTTTGTGATGTCGTTTCACTCCAAACGACATCATTAACGAGTTCCGCCAGCTTTGATCCTCTGCAAGGCGACGTTCAGAAATTGTGTTCGAGAGATTAGGGGCAGAAGAGGAACAAGTGCAGGGGAAGAACAGCTGTCTCTAATGACAACAACAGATAGAACAAAAACAACACAAAAACAAAAAAACCCTCGGAAGAACTGGAGGGCTTTTGAACCGGCTTATCTCTTGTCCCTTAAGTGAATGGCTGGAATTCTGCTTCCTGCAATACACATCCCCCCCACAACACACACACACACACACGCACACACACACACACAACAACAACAACATACACACCACAGGCTTCCCCAGGTCTTTGTGACCGGAGGTGGTTGATCTGAAGCAGCCCAGAAAGAACCTGAGACAGATGGGGGGGGGGGGGATTGGGGGGAAGGAGAAGCATCTGGGAATTAGTAGCAGCCTCTTCCAGACAGTATCGGAATGGAACGTAAAGCCGGGGGCGATGCGACATGAAAGCCCTCGCTGTATCTCCACTCCGGCAACTGCCACAATTACCTCAAAGAGCCAAGAGGGAGAGAGGAAGAGGTAGAAGGAGAGAGATCTGTAACCCAGGGGTGAGTCACTTGAAAAAAGAGCAGGTCCCCTCAAAGGCAATCTCTCCAGTTGCTTGGAAGAGCCAACCTAATTTCCTGTGATGACTTGTAGTTCATTGAAGTATTTCCCATCAAAGCAAAGTGATATGAGGTAAGCAGTTTGTTGAGTCACACACACACACACACACACATACACACACTCACACACACACACACTTGGGCCACTCTAGAGGGAGAGAGATGCTCTTGTCCCTGTGTGTGTGTGTGCGTGTGCCCTGGTCACGTTAAGTCACCATAACCCCTGGGCCAAGCGTATCATTACCACTCCAAATCAACCCTTTTATTAATGCTCTAATGAATTAAGTTCAGTCAGGAAACTCCAAATGCTGCTGGTGACTGTCTCACACGGCAGGCAGCTCCTTACACTCGCAACGCAACTTGTTTGAATTCCATACTGCTAGGTAGACGCGTGCAGCTGTCTGTGCTTTGACAGGTTTTTGCGCCTCCTCCTCCTCCCCAGTGGTACATGTCTAGATCAGACTCATGGCTTTATTTTGTCTTTATGTCGTCTTTGATTTGGCTGAGTTCTGAAGCGGCATCGGCAGCAGTCGCCACTAGGTCGGCCACAGCTGCATCTACCAGCAGCAGACGCTCATGCAGACCCAGTCTGCCAAGACCAAACATACAAAACCATATCATTTACATGAATGATAGCTTGCAAAAGTATTCTGAGGGTTTTCGCGACTGAACTACACGTTTGTTCATCCGCAGTATATTAATGTGCTATGCTGGTGGTGGGTCTGCTGAATAAAGCCAGGGGCTGATAACACCAAGAGCATGGCTTTGATACCTAGAGAGCACACAGGGACACGCGTTATTATACAGATGTACTGGATGTGCAAATGTGCTTCTGTAAAGTACTGTAGATCACAATAGATTAAAAAAACATCGATGAGAATAATGTTAACTTCAAGGGTTTATCAGTTTATCAGTCAGCTTTGATAATGATGGCAGCTGATATCTAAGTTGGGGGGGCGGGATGAAGGATTTCTCTTTCTTCTCCGTACAAGGGGTGTGGGGGGCAGCAGGACCCCCCTCCCCAAAAACAATGCCCCACCCCACAGGTAAACACGTATAATCCTAAAGACGTCTGGAGATAAGGGAGGAGACTGGATGATGGAGGATGCAAGAGAAAAAGAGAAATGCTAGTGAGCCTACAGCTAGCGCTCATCTCAATATCAGACCCCCCAGATACACATCTAAGCCTCAACACAACAGCCAGCTTAGTGAGGGTTAAACAAAGAAGTCTGAAACGGCAGAACTAAATATAGCCCTCCGAGAGACTAACAGCTCGGCTTAACTGCCGGACTTGCCTCAGGCTATTATAGTGGTGATTTATGATGGGGTTGATTCTCGCGAAAGCCCTTGCACTTTCCATCAGCGGGTCTCAATGGAAATAAAGAAAAAAACACTCCCATGGGCCCGCGCCGCGCAGCGCTGTGGCCACGCACGACAATCATCACCTCATCAGACGCTTGCAGTGGAGTACAGGACGCCCCTGCTATAAAGGCTCGCTCGCTCCTTAAGAGGCAATTAAGGGGCAATTTGAAGGAGTTTCTGTGTTTTTTTGCATAGGGTTTTGGGGGTGGGGGTAAGGGAGGGTTAAAGTGGGGAATGTCTGAGGCTGCAGTGAAGAACTTGTTGACGTCTTGCACAACACTTGGCCCTGCTAGTGAAATTTAAACACACACACACACACACACACACACACACACACACACACACACACACAGTCACACACACACACTCAAACACGCAGACATACATGTACACATACACACATATACTAATGCATTCATACACACACACATGGACGCTGCAGACATGGACACAAAGCTACATGGCCAAACCCACACAGAACTTTACATACTGTACACACTAAAGTGTGTGGTCACACACCGTGATCCAAGTGTGTGGAGAACCTCTGTCTGGAGGTTTTTCCAGGGGGCCTATGTTTGTGTGTGTGTTAGTGTGTGTGTGTGTGTGTGTGTGTGGGGGGGGGGGGTCTTGAGGGAACAGAAAAGTTCCCACTAATGAGACTCCTTTGCTTGTGGTCTCTCGTCTCTCTTTTTCTGTCTCTCTCCTCCAGTCTCTCTCTCTCCCTCTCTTTCTCCCCCCCCCCTCTGTCTCTTCCCACTCTGTTATAAACTCTGTCCCTAAACATTCTCTGAACAGTTGCTGAATAAACGAAAGGTGAGAAATTACTTTCCTGAGGCAAATGCTTTTGGTCGTCTTCGCCAGTTTACACCCCAAAAAAACCACACAGCAACTTTGGGAGAGGAGGAGGAGGAGGAGGAGGAGGAGGAGGAGTGGAAAAGAGGTCTGGAGAGCAGAGGCAATTTGTGCTGTCACATTAGTAATGGGGTTTTAAACACGGCTATAAATCCAACACTGACAGCAGATGAAACGCTGACACGCTCGGTGCTTGAGTTAGCACTCTTTACAACCAGTCTAGTTAATATCACACAAACAACTGCACACATATACACATGCTCTCTCTCTCTCTCACACAAACACACACACACACATATACAGTATGTATATGGTTTGGCAGCAGAGGAATGGTGACAGCTTGTTGGTTTCAATGGGGATTCTTGTTAAAACGAAAATACTGGACCTTTGCTACCTAAAACCAGTCTAACACATCCTCATGTGAAGACGGACAAACACACACTGCTAATGAATCTAATGACTCAAGAGGAAAACTGGCTAGGGACACTCTAAAAAGCCACAAAACCAGGGCTGCCCTGAGTATTCTGTGACGAAATAGAGGCATGCTAACATTTATTGGTTTAATTTATGCTTACTGAAGCCATTTAAGCAGACGAGAAGCTAAATCTTGAGCTGATGGAGACACATCTCGCAGACTGTATTTATTTTTTATTATTGTTTTGACAAAGTAATCAAACTGTCCTTTGCTTTCCAGGAATTATAAAGACTGTGTGTGTGCGTGTGTGTGTGTGTGCGTGTGAGTGTGTGTGTGTGTGTGTGCGTGTGTGTCTCCAGTGGCTCAGAGTCAACATGGTCACACCCTTTATGAAAACACAGCCCTCGAAAAGCGTTTTTCACAGAAATGACATTATGACAATTATGCTACTTGCACTTGTTTTCCCGAGAGCAATATACTTTGTTTACAGTATATCTAAAGCCATGGCACTGTTAGGACATTGGTACCAACTGAACTAAAGAACTGTTAGGACATCGGTACTAACTGAACTAAAGAACTGTTAGGACATGAATACCAAGTCTGCTACAGATATGCCACAAAGGAGACATCTAAGACATCACATATGCTTCTCAGGGGTAATTGACAAGTGAAACGAGATCAAAAGTCATTGGTCCAGCACAACATTTAAACATCACTGGCAATGGCACGGGGGTGTGTGGGGATGTGGGGTCTGGAATGGGTGTGTGTGTGTGTGTGTGTGTGTGTGTAGGGGGGGGGGGGCAAGATCACTCAATTCTCTCAGCAAATTGAGTCTCTTTGCTTGCTTTCATCCATGCTGGCATCCTTTGAAAATTAAAGGGGTGGCATTTTGGGTGGGGGCATATACTTTGATGCTCGAACCTTCAATTGGCTCCATGGATTAAAACAGCACCAATTCAGGAGACAACTGGATTCACTCACGGTACCCAACACACACACACACACACACACACACACACACACACACACACACACACACACACACACACACACACACACACACACACACACACACACACACACACACACACACACACACCACCACTAAAATGAACACATACTTCTGCTTTGAAAGATAACAATGCTTTGGTTTTGCCTGATAGGTCCTGGCCAATCTCTAATAGTCAGGAGGGATCATGGTCCAGGCTGGTAATGGCGGGGGGCTACAGACCAGAGCTGCCACAGAGGAGACCGCAGGCCTGATGATAATTAGTGTCACATGTTTCCCATCATCTCTCTGGAGTCAGACAGACGGACGAATGAATGAACAAATGAACGAACAAACATACGAACGAACAAGCAGAGAAGAGAGAGAGAGAGAAAATGAGAGCGAGACAGAGACAGTTTGTCCTTCTGCCATCCAAGGACAAGTGTTTTCGGGGGGTGGGGTGGGATGGGGGTACTCATATACTTGATTGAGGGAATGGGGGGGTGTTTTAGTTATAAGCTGTGTTGAGTGGGCAACATGGACCATCCAGTTCAATAGTCAAGAAAACCTCTGAAGTGTGTGCATATCCTGATGGATGTGTGTTTGTGTTTGTGTGTATGTGTGTATGTGTGTGTGTGCGTATATATCATGATGGGATGTGTGTTTGTGTTTTTTGTGTGTGTGTGTGTGTGTGCTGGGGGAGGGGGGCTGGTTGGGGTTGTATGTGAAGGTTTTGGGAAGTATGGTTTTGAGTGAGAACTGAGGGAATATGTCTGGCTGAGTATGTGAGTGAGTGAGTGAGTGAGTGAGTGAGTGTGTGTGTGTGTGTGTGTGTGTGTGTGTGTGTGTGTGTGTGTGTGTGTGTGTGTGTGATGTTGGATCTTATACAACAGTGTTTTGCAAGTGTAGGCATGATTGTGGGTCAATGTCAGTATATGTAGATGGGTGTGCCGTGACAGAATGTATTGAATGTGTGCACATACCTCCATAACAGTGTGTGTCTCTGAGTCTTCTGGTCATTGGTAATTGATAGTATGTTGTCTCTCCTTTAATTCTCTCAGAAGTCTGGCTCCAGTCCACGCCCGCGGTGCACGCGCAGGAAGTCTGATCTCCACATAAACAGTCTTTTCTCTCTCTACTGCTCACTGTGCATTAAGACCAATAACACACAGTTTGCACACCAACAAGGCTTAGGAGGACCGAACAAAGCCAAATAAAATAAAACTCCATCTGGGGATGTCTACCACTGAAATGGATGTCACTACGGAAGGAATCTTTCCTCAAAGAAAGAAAGGAAAAAAATGGAAAGTCGGAGGGGAAAAATGCCTCGGGCGAGACTCTGAGTGCTCTTCCGCCAGGGTCTTATTCTAAGGGAGACTGACCAGTGCGCTTAAGAGAACCTGTGTTGAGTCATTCGTTTGGTCGTAACTCGTAACTCAGGGCCTATTCAAGGTGGATGGAGGCTGTTTGGAGCCAGTCTGACATGGCGAAGTGTTTGAGGAGACAAGGCCAAGATTCATGGTCGCGTAATGATACAGTTGAGGAAAACGGAATTAGGGCCTCCCCTCTTCAGACGAGTCAATTTTAGGCTCTCCGAGGGAGAAAGGGGGAAAAAAGTAAAGGGTAGATTTGGAACATAATTGAGAAAAACATTCACCTGTAATTTTTTGGTCTTTTACAAACACAACATCTATAAAATGAATAACAGAATACAGGATCTTTCAGAAATAATATTTTTCAACCACTGTTATAGATATGTTTCAATTTGAGGCACTCCAAGGACAAAACATAAGGCTGGCAGGACAGATATTTGGAGAAAATATTCCCTTCAGAATTGTTTCGGAAATGTTTTTATTGCCAAGTAAGTTTATTCTTACCCGGAATTTGCTTTGGCAAATAAGTGCAGGTGAATCTAGGAAACAGAGCTGTATTTTTGTGCTTTCATAATCCTATTACTTTTGTGCGTAGTAGAAGGTATCTGTGTGAAGTAGTGCTGATATGGTGGTGATGGATATGGCTGTATAAGAAACGAGATAATTGGCAGAGAATCCCGACACATAACTTTATCTGTGGGTGTCATCTGATGTCAGTGCCACAACAAGATAAACAGATGTCCAGCTGAAGGGCTTGGAATAAACACTCTATCCTTCCAATACTGCTCTTCTTGTCTCGAACATTATGAAGCAATTTCTCACGTGGAAATTTAATACGATTCCCAGGCTCACTTCCTGTGTGCCAAACAAAAAAAAGTGTACCACCTTTTAAACACAAAAGTACACCACCACCACAACAAAGAAGGATCCCCCCCTCTTGAACAATAAAGCACCCGCCCTCTACTTCCAGTTCTTACAAAAAGAGGAAGTGGTGCCTTCAGTCACTGACCTGTCTGTGCAGAGAGAGAGACAGATATAGAGAGAGGGACAGAAAGACAGAGAAAGACAGAGAAAGAGAGAGAGAGAGACCAGGGGTCTCCGGTTACCGGGGTTGGGCCTTTTCTCATGTTGGTGGGTTTGTAACCTGAGCTGGAGCTAGTGTCTGTGTGTCTGTGTGTCTGTGTGTTTATGTGTGTGTGTGTGTGTGTGAGTGGAGCTGGAACGGCAGACCTGCTGGCACCAGCGCAGAGAGCGGTCCGCTCCAACAGTGCAGAGGGGCAGGCCTGTCATTACGGCACCTGAACTCAGATCAGTGTATGATTAATGTCTCTCCCTCTGAATTTCTGAGTATGTTTCATCTCCCTCTCTTTGCATGTATGTGTCAAATCTGTGTCTCTTTCTGCGTATTTTGTGTGTTTCTTGTGCATCCCTCTCCCTCTATGCCTCTATGCATATGTTCTCTCTCTCTCTCTCCCTCTATGCATCTCTACATATGTTCCATCACTCTCTCTCTCTGCATCTCTATCTCTGTGCATGTCTATTTCTCTCCTTCACTCTTTGTCACTCTTACTCTCTCTGCCTCTGTCTCTCTTTCTTTCTGCCTCTCTTTCTATATCCTCCTCTCCCTTCTTTCTCTCTCTCTTTCTCTGTACTTCAGGGCTCTATGTCTTTTTTTTCTGTCACTGTCTCTCTGCTTCTCTTTCTCTATCCTCCTCTCCCTTCTCTCTCTCTCTCTCTCTCTCTCTCTCTCTCTCTGTATTTCAGGGCTCTTTCTCTGTATTTCTCTCCCTCTGTCCCTGTCTCCCTGTGCGCTGGCTGGCCTGTCATTACACACACATACAAACAGGCTCCAGATCAGTCCTTATGATTAATCTGCAGCGTCCACAGAGACACCGAGACACACCTACAGTCAGGCTCACGCCACACAGGGTCAGCCCTGACTACTGCTGAGTCTCTGCTCCTCATTATCTCCTCTCCTCTAGCTTCTAATTTACTCTCTCTCTCTCTTTCTCTCTCTCTCATTCTTTCTCTATCTCTCTCACTATGCCACTGAGTATCTCTCTCTCATGTCCCTCTCCCTGTCTCTCTCATTTTTTCTTTCTTTCATTCACCATGCCTCGCTGCATTTCCCTTCCTCTCTCATTCACTCTATCTCTTGCTCTCTTTCTGTCTCTCTCTCGCTCTCTCTTTCTGTGTATCTCTCCTCCTTGCTGTGTCAGAGCCAGCCACACACACAAACACACACAGATAGACATCCACACACACACACACACACACACACACACACACAGACACACACACACACACACACACACACACACACACACACACACACAAACACACACACACACACACACACACAGTGACTGTCTCAGTCTGAGCCACTTGAGGAATTTCACCCAAATACCTGACATGGTTTGGACGGATTGTTGTTGAGTGGCCATGCATGGAAGTGTGTCTGTCTTCACCGATACCAACAACACTACATCTACACAACAGTTCTACAATTCTCTATGTATCTATGGAGAGTTGGGACATGTAAAGTTATAAAGTGCAATTCCTCTCCAAGGCAGACAGACAGACAGACAGACAGACAGACAGACAGACAGACAGACACACACACACACACACACACACACACACACACACACACACACACATCCGTACAGATACATCAACACCAATCCCCAGCAAAAACAAAAGCATGTTGCGCAATCACCAGTGCTAGACAGACAACAGATGAGAAAAAATAGTGCCGTCAAACAAAAAACCTCCCCTGTTTAAAGTAATTGCCCCAGTCGGCCCCAGTCGGGCCGGGGAGGGAGCTCCTGGCGGGAGAGGGGTAATGAAAAGGCTCCTCTCCTCCGCTGGCCTGGGTCTGAGAGCAGCGGGAGACAGGTCCTCGCCGGCGTCACGTCACGTCATGCCGTCGCTGTCGAGCGAGCGTCCTCTGCAATTTCTCCTATTACAAGGCGGAGGAGCCCCACCGCCCGCTTCCACTTCTGCCGCCGCTGCCGTCGCCACAATGACGTCAGTAATTAGAGCTCATTAAGCCTGCAACAATAAGGAGGGGTGAGAGGCTCTGACTTACTGGAACAGGGAGATAGGAGAGGAACCGGAGAGGAGGAAGAGGATAAGGGTGAGGAAGACTAGGAAGAGGATGAGGGTAAGGAAGAATAGATGATGGAATACGAAAAGATGAAGAATAATAGGAGACATGAAAAGAAACAGAAAAGCAACAGAGTGGACCGATGCTGGAAAAATAAGGGCAAAAACAAGAGGAGGAGGAGGAGGATGGGGATGAAAAAGAGGAAAAAAGCAGTAGGGGTAAAACACAACAAGCACAGAAGGATGACTGGAAGAGAAAAAAGGAGGAGAAGAAATGACATAAGTGTCCTGAACCCGTGTAATGAACGCTGCATCAAAGGTTGGACGTAATGGCCGCTTCATTAGCCCAGCCGCCAGCTCCTGAAATTGCACATCGGCAAGAAGCCCAACTATTCAAAGAATCCCCTCAGTGATAATCAGCAGCAGAGGGGCAGCATCGCAAAACAACCCTGCTGTAGACCACTGGGGTTAGACCACCGTCAACAACATAAAGACTCATAGAGACTCATTCACACAGCCTGACACAGGGATGGAGCTCAAGGATGGAGTCATACAGACTCATATCACAATGAAGTGAAGGAGAATGATTGACTGGGTGCTTTTTGGTTTGTGTGACAGAGTGTGTACGTGGGAAGAGAAGCTAGACAGACAGCCAGAGAGACAGACAGACACACAGAGACAGATTGACAGTCAGATAGATAGACGGAAAGTTCTACTGTAAAATGAGGTAACAGAGACAGGAGGACGCCCGACATCACTACCAGCTGTGCTTATGAACTACAACATGGAAAAATCCTTCAAGTCCTGTAGCTGCTGATTCACCAGAGAAGCATGGTGCTTGACACTGACAGGGAAACATTGGTAATGCTGAAACAAGACTAATGCTGCTTTTGCATTATGTGGCTCGGTAACACTTTCTAATGACTGCACAAAATTCATCAATTATTAAGCCTTTGTTACCTATAAGTTAACGGTTTGTTCGCCATTAGTTATTTATTGTTCAAACAAAATGTTTCATTAGTAAAGCATTTTTCCACACAGTTATAAATGGTTTAGGGTTAGGGTGTGAACAAATGCTTTACTAATGATACATCATGTATGAACAATAAATAACTAATGGTGAACAAACCATTAACTTATAGGTAACAAATTCGTAATTAATGATGAATTGTGTGTAGTTATTATAAAGTGTTACCTGGGTCTCTGCATCACTTACACACACATACATGTCCTCTCTCTTGATTAAGTTTCTTTCTATCATTCTTTCTTTCTTTCTTTCTCTCCTCTCCTCCCCCCTCTCTCCCTGTCTCTGCCTCATCTGGTTGTCTGTGCTGTTGTTTTGGTTGCTGACTGACTGCAGACGGGACGGGACGAGGCTGATCCGCTCTTCTAACAGATCAGCAGGGTTGGCTCTTCATTTCCTTACCTTCTCATCACTGTCACCGAGCCTGCGTTTGATCTGCGAGACACCCTGCCCAGCCAGTCTGCAGCCTGGGAAAAGACACAACTTCACACACACACACACACACACACACACACACACACACACTCACACACACACACACACACACACACACACACACACACACACACACACACACACACAGACACACACACACACACACACACAGACACACACAGACACACACACACACACACACACACACACAGACAGACACAGACACACACTGACACAGACACACACACACACACACACACACACACACACACACACACACACACACACACACACACAGAGAGACACATACACACAGACACACACACACACACAGACACACACACACACAGAGACACATACACACACACACACACACAGACACACACACACACACACACAGAGACACATACACACAGACACACACACAGACACACACACACACACACACACACACAGAGACACATACACACAGACACACACACACACACACACACACACACACACACACAGAGACACATACACACACACACACACACACACACAGAGACACATACACACAGACACACACACACACACACACAGACACACACACACACACACACAGAGACACATACACACACACACACACACACACACAGAGACACATACACACAGACACACACACACACACACACACAGACACACACACACACACACACACACACACAGAGACACATACACACACACACACAGAGACACACACATACACAGACACACACACACACATACACACAGACACACACACACACACACACAGACACACACACACACATACACACACACACACACAGACACAGACACACACACACACACACACACACACACACACACACACACACACACACAGACAGACACACACACACACACACACACACACACACACAGACACATACACACAGACACACAGACACACACACACACACACACACACACACAGAGACACACACAGGAGTTGTTGCCCTGAACAGTAGCCATCTTGTCATGCCTCTGTCGAAGCTGTGTGACGTCCTTATAGGCTAAAAGGGTTTTACGTCCATTACTTATGACTGGGCATGGAGGGGCGAGCCCTCCTGGAAGCCATAGAGAATGCATTGAGAGCTCTGTTTAGTGAAAAAAGAAATGGATTTAACATGGGAGTCAATGGGAGAGGTCTGGGGAGATTCTCATTTCGCCCCAAGTCGCCCAGAAGGGGTGGGGCCATTTGAAGCACAATTTTTGCCTTGACTGCCTGGCTGTTACCTGACTGGACAATGACATTCAAAGGCAGATCAGACGGTCTAGTGGTAGAATCCAACAGAAAAAAAATATTACATTTACATTTAGTCATTTAGCAGACGCTTTTATCCAAAGCGACTTACAAGGAAATTGCATTTATACATCAGGATTTTATTTATTTCATTTCCTTTTCCCATAGGCAGTGCGTCGCCCCAATCGCCCTCATGGACAAGCCACCCCTGGAGCTGAGTCTTTTGCTGTCCTACTTCCTGTGTCTCCTGGGGTAAATATCCCAAGATGCATCAGAAGTTCCAGAGGTGTGGCCCTCACCCCTCACCCTCCAGGCAGCCCCACTCATAGACATGTATAGGTAGACGCCGCCTCCACTGCTTCTCGGCGAAACGCGTCGCCGCCATATTGTTACAGGAGCTCTCTGACGTCAGAGGTCTGTCAAACGTGTCAAACAACCGCAAGTTGCCAGGAGCTGCGGTTTATCTGGATACAAATCACGATAACCTTTTACATTTCGCAACCAATTTCATGGAGTATTCAAGGGTTTATGCTCTACGTGAAGTGTGTGAAAAAGATTTGCCTCTACATTACTTTGAATCTCGCTAGTTAAATCGCCAGTCATTCATGTGCATGGGTCTATGATAAACGCGCACCTTTCTTGCACAGCTCGTGCACTTTGAAAATACTGAGAAGATCTATAAACTATCGAAATAGTGCTTCTTTAGTTACTACGTATTGACCATCATTAAGAGAAAGAGCATACATCAAATAGTGAGAAACTGGCAGTCAGTGTGTTTTTCATAGTTTAATAGTTCCTTTTCAAGTATGTGCATTAAGAAACCTTGAACAGTGCAATTGGCAATACACAGTTATTTCACAAATCAGCATTACAAAAAAAGCTATATATTTCTATAGCAGTAAAAATATACACATCTCAATATGTACATACACATCTCAATAGTTGAACTGTAATATAAATACCATAGCATATACAGCCGCGGAAAAAATTAAGAGACCACTTCAAAATTATCAGTTTCTCTGGTTTTACTATTTATTGGTATGTGTTAAAGTAAAATGTACATTTTTGTTTTATTCTATAACCTACTGGCAACATTCCTACCAAATATCAAATAAAAATATTGTCATTTAGATCATTTATTTGCAGAAAAATGACAATTGGTCAAAATAGCAAAAAAGATGCAGTGTCTACAGATCTCGAATAATGCAAAGAAAACAAGCTCATATTCATTTTTGAACTACACAATACTAATGCTTTAACTTAGGAAGAGTTCAGAAATCAATATTTGGTGGAATAACCTTGATTTAAAATCGCAACTTTCATGTGTCTTGGCATGCTCTCCACCAGTCTTTCACATTGCCGTTGGGTGACTTAATGCTACTCCTGGCGCAAGAATTCAAGCAGCTCGGCTTCTTTTCATGGCTTGTGACCATCCATCTTCCTCTTGATCACATTTCAGAGTTTTTATTATGGGATTCAGGTCTCGAAATTGGGCTGGCCATGACAGGGTCCTGATCTGGTGGTACTCCATCCACACCTTTGCTGGCCTGGCTGTGTGGCATGGAGCATTATTGCCCTGCTGGAAATAACACTTCTCAGAGTTGGGGAACATTGTCAGAGCAAAAGGAAGCAAGTTTTTCTTCCGGGACAACGTTGTACTTTGCCTGGCTGAGGTTTGTAAAAGACCATAAGGATTGAACCAAAGCGGGCTGGAGGTCCCTAAGTTCGTCTTCTCTGATGAGTCCAATTTTCAGCTTTGCCCAACACATGGTCGTCTGATGGTTAGACGGAGACCTGGAGAGGCCTACAAGCCACAGAGTCTTGCACCTACTGTGAAATTGGACTCATCAGAGAAGACGAACTAGGACCGCCAGTCAGCTTTGGTTCAATCCTTATGGTCTTTTACAAACCTCAGCCAGGCAAAGTACAACGTTGTCCCGGAAGAAAAACTTGCTTCCTTTTGCTCTGACAATGTTCCCCAACTCTGAGAAGCGTTTTTTCCAGCAGGGCAATGCTCCATGCCACACAGCCAGGCCAGTAAAGGTGTGGATGGAGTACCACCAGATCAGGACCCTGTCATGGCCAGCCCAATTTCGAGACCTGAATCCCATAAAAAAACTCTGAAATGTGATCAAGAGAAAGATGGATGGTCACAAGCCATGAAAAGAAGCCGAGCTGCTT
>NC_137922.1:35806631-36044131 GCF_963457725.1 Sprattus sprattus | reverse complement strand
CTGTACAACGTATGCCCAACGTTGGGCCAACGTTGGTAGAGTTGGTTGTGTTTTGCTGACCCATATACCATATGCCCAACGTTGATCATGTTGGCCACTTTTTGTTCACCTATGTGACGTACGCCCAACGTTTACAACCAATCCTGGATTTTAGAAAATGTGTTAATTTGGTCATTGATTGATTGCTTTAAAATACAATATTATGATCTGAAAATGTGTTCATTTGTCCATGATTGGATGCTTTGAAATACAATATTATGATCTGAATAATTACAAGGCAGTTTTAGCCTATAGTTAGGGTACGCCTACCCTTGATGGAGGCCTTCTCACATAATATAGGCTAACATTATATTCTCATGATGTGCGGTTAACTGAAATGGGTGCCTGTCGCTTTAAATCATTAATTTTAGACTGCGAAGATATTCGAAGTATTTGTAACCAAGGTTAAACAAAACATATTTTAGATTCTGATATGAATAAATAGTGAATTAAAGTCTAATACATTTTGTATTGGACTGATTAGTATATATTTATAAGTACTTTAGGAATTTAGCATATAATATTGTTTTAATTAATTAATTGTAATAAATTAAATGAAATGTAATGTTGGAGCACCCTCTACAGGACGTAGTGCGTGCCTAATAGCACGCGCAACTTTTATTTTGAAAGAAGGAAAAAAGAGACGTTGACACTCTCAAGCTTACGGTCACAACTTTTTCAACTCACAACAAGTTAGCGTCTTGATGACCCAATTAGTTAGAAAAATCAGTTTGATGATATTTAGAAGTTGAATTGTTTTATATGAGTTTATTGAAAACGTACAGTTGTAGTAACAAGTTGTAATTTATGATTTATGTTATGCTAATGGAGTGCTAACGTGTAGCCTAGCCAGCTAGCTACAGTGAAACTACAGAGGATCTGCTTGATGTCTGTACAAGGATGTTTGTTTGAATATCGTACCCTTGAAGATCGAGACGAGGATTGTCCTTGTGTAGTTATCAACACTGACTTACCGACTGACTTAATACCCCTTGAACTAAGACGACAACTGGATGGCGAGCTTCCCACCGAACTAGAGAGAACCAAATTCTACATCACAAGTGACAGTTTGTTAGCTTCATAGCTGAAGACCCACGAAACCCGTAAGACTTAACATGTTTTTATTTTAAGAAGAAATGAAATGAACTTTGATATTTTGAACATTGAACATATTGATTGGATATTTGAATGTATTTATTGTAAATGAGATATCTATTAATGGTTTATGCTAGTTACTGTAAACTTGTAACCTGTGCAAATGTATTAGGTTATGTGCATTTAGGTTAAGAAATAAGGTTAAGATCAAATGCAAGTTGCTGATCAATAAATACCATACATAAGCCATTGAATAAATACATTAATAAATAGGAATACACGCATACATAGAATGAATAGTTTTAAATATAGTGTCCAAACAAATAGCTCTTGAAATCACCTCTTGAACTCACTCCACTACAGAATGATGGGAGTGTATAGTGTTGTTATTTTCCACCTTTTGACAAGCTTAATCATGTATGCACAACTATTTCTTTTCATAGGCAAAACATCTCATGGGTTTGGGTTGGACAACCACAAAGGACATCGTGAACAGGATAATGCCAGAAACTCTTAGCAATGATTTAGCTGAAAGGTTGGTAGCCTACACATTCATTATATTATCTACCCTACAGAACAACACTTATGTCATGCTCTAAATCAGTGGTTTCTAAAACTGATTTCAAGAGGTGGTGGAATAAATAATATCTTCCTGTTTGTCTTTCACAAAATATTAACTGTCACTCTCCATTCCTCCAAATTCACCACGGCAGAGGCTGAAGAAAGAATAAAAACATGGCTGAAATACAGCGGTGATCGAAATGGAGGAAGGAAGAGAAGATCGGAAAAGGGTACAGATTTCAACAACCAATCAAACAAATATTTTTCTAATTGCCTGTATGCTTATATTGCTGACTTATTACAGTGGTGAAATATTAAGTATTTAACTTGAATTTCTTTCCTCAATTTAGAGAGGCAGGTGCATCCTACAACACATCCTCCATCGAGTGAATCTGAGTCTGAATTATCTGACATTGTACGTTTTTTTTTAGTCATTAGTCCACAGTCCTAATATTACAAATGTCGTAATCTCTTGTTTACCAACACATGTTCTTATGATGAAGTTATTTTGAGCAAGCAAAACAAAATAATAAAACAATTTCTGTTATTTTTATAGGAGCAGAACTGATTAATCAAAGGATTCCAAAGAAGGAAGGATCTCATCAATAATAAAAAGTGTATTATTAAATCAATGTTTGTTATTAAATGTATTTATTTGAACCCTTAATCGTGTGTTGGTATATCACTATTAAGATTACAAGTTCAGGGCAGATTGGTAAATTCATTGCAGTAAGTCATATCTAAATTAGGCCTACTGTACTAATCATAAAGGTGGCAAAAATGTCAAGATGAGTGTTCTGCTGAAATAAGCAGTCAGTTTAAGATTAGAAGGTTAACATAGTGTTGGTATTGCTTTTTAAGTTGGCATATGGTTGGGTAAGGGTTGGCAAAAGGTCTGCTGATGGTCTAATTAAATGGTTGGGCCAACGTTAGAAAAGGTAGGTTTTGGGCAGTGCTGTAGTCTAGTTTTCTGTGGTGGGTATACTGTGCGTGATATACGGTCGGTGCCACAGCTCCCCCCTGGCCTAGGTTTTAGTGGATATACGCAAACTCACAAACGTTTTAAGTGGTAATACGGCGTATACCTGCGTATCACGTAGACTACAGCCCTGGTTTTGGGTTGGCAAAGCGTTGGTTAGGTGTATTTGGGGTTGGCTGGGCAGGCGTTATAAGTTGGCATATGGTTGGGTTAGGGTTGGCAAAAGGTCTGCTGATGGTCTAATTAAATGGTTGGGCCAACGTTGGGCCAATGGACAAAATTACGTTGGGCCAACGTCAGCAGCCAACGTTGGGCCAACACAACCACTGACGTTGGACCAACGTTGGCCCAACGTCAGAATGCTACCTGGGTATCTTCCTTACACTCTTAGAAAAAAAGGTGCTATATAGAACCAAAAAGGGTTCTATTGCATGCTTCATATATGGCACCCCTAAATGGTTCCATATAGAACCCTTTTGAAGGGTTCATCAAAAGAACCCTTAAGGGTTCTTTAAAGCCTAAATAAAATGGTTCTATATGGAACCGAAAGGGTTCTTTAAAGCCTAAATAAAATGGTTCTATATGGAACCGAAATGTTTATTTGAATAAATTAATTAACCGTTTCAGTAAATTAAAATACTAAATAAATGATTAGGTTAATCAATGACTAAATTCATATTTTAGAAATTATATTTTAAAGTATAGCTTTATGGTGTGCTCTATTAACAACTCTGACTATAATGCTGATTAGCACCATGAAAGTGATGAAACAAGAGAAGCTTTTTAAAAGGTAACAATGAATTTATTGTATAGAGGCAAAAAAAAGAAAGATAAAAAACAGAGGTATTTAATCAAATGACATAAATTGATTGTACATTTTAAGGACAGGGATGGGGATTTTTTTATTTTTTGGACATAAACGGAATAGGAAAATTTGGATGAAGGATAAAGTATTTACAAGAGGGGCGGGGTATGATACGTTAAACAAAAAATATGAGTTGAAGAGGAACTCAAGGGCCTCGGCTATGGCCATTTCCCCAGTGGTTAATGTGGTCATTGTAAGTCCATCCAGCCTGATGGTGATTGTGTCTGCCTTAAGAACGTTGAGGGAGCCATGGAAAACTGCAGTTGGACAGGGGTGGTTTTCCTGTAGAGGAAAGAAATAGGGGAAACATCAGGTTAGGTAATCTTAAAATTTAGTGTGGATTCAAATTATGGAAAAGGAACAGACCACACTTACGTTTTCAACGCAGTACAAAAACTCAGTTTTTTCTTTAAAAAGTTCCGGCAGCAACAGCAGTGCAGCATCTGTAAAGAGACATTTAACCAAATGATGAATCTTCATGCTTAGGATTATCAAGGATATCATTGCAAAAACTAAATGTAGCATAAACATTCGTGAAGATTTCAACAAGAAAAATACAACATGTAATATTTTTCCATCCTTTTTGTCATTCTCTTTGTCAGTGATTCTTGAAACTCAAATATGTTTATGTTTGAATATTATGCAGCCGAACCACAACCACTTACCGTTTAATCTCTCACTCGTCGGCTCAATGAGGGAGGGTGAAAATCTTTTGTGACTAGTCTCCTTTACCACCCTGAGTATTCTGGGGGCCAACTCGTGAATAGCAGTCTGTAGGTTTACGTCCTTTTGAATGCCAAACCTCATTTGCATTTCATGACGCATCTTTAAGGTGAAAAGAAAATTGCAGTGAATAAAAAATAGAATTTAACCACTGTTAGAATTGTGATGACTGTCTTGTGCACAATTGACTTACTAGTTGTGGGACACTTAGGAAGGGAAACATTTGCATGACATTTGCTGTTGACAGGGTCATTGATTGCATGCGCTTAAAAAGCGTCCTCCTCATCCTGATTTTGATTTCATCTATATTGGGCTGTTTCTTGGCCGACTCCCTTGCCATGTAAATAAGATGTTCCTGATAACTGGTGTCATCCTCGCCAACAACTTCCAGCTCTAAAACCTGAGAACACAACACAATTGTATACATTTTGAATGTGTTATCAAAGAGTGGCTTATTCACCACAAAACTCTTTGTTTCTCTTTTGCTTGTGGCACTTATCCACAATACAACAATAATAAGGACGTATGAGAAGGAAAACATAAAATACCTTGAGCGAGGAAATGGAGTGTGTTGCTGAATGATCCATTAAGTGTTTTCTTCTTGTAGCCAGCTAAAATGGACAGTATTTCGTGTCATATAGGATGGGTTAGGATCCAATAAAGAAACAATCAGCAATTCCTTATTTTATGTTTTGAACATACTTACCCAGTTTTGACAGTTTTAAAAGAATAAAGATTGAAAAAAACGAATAGCCTAATGTACCTCAGGTTCAGCGGTAGTGTCCACACAGGATGTTTGCTCCACTTGTCTTTTTTTTCCAAATTTGTTTTTCATTGCGAGGACTGTGGATATGTGCACAAGTGGAATCCTTTCCTTTTTAAATTTGTTGCGGATGCATTCCAACAATGTCTCCTAGACACAAGGAAGCAACCAAAATAATAATGATAAAAGGTAACCCAACCAGAAAAAGTCTTTTGGAGATGACTCTTGAAAAGCATTAATGTACATACATGTCCAGATGCACTGCCATCTCTTAGGAAAGGGAATTTTGCGATCAAACTCCCCAGGACATCCGCATAAATTTTGTGACTGGGATACCTAAAACAGCATTGTAGACATTTTGGAAAGACTTGAAAAAAATTGCCATCTCATAAGACTACTTAAGGACTTTTTTAGTCTCATCCTAGTAACAGTCTAGTCATCATTTTCACCGGAGTTCCACTTTAACTTACCAAGTGTGTTTAGTGATATTGTCAAACAGCACTTGAATTAATAAAGCCCGTAGATGGGATTTGTCCTTCTTTTTAAAGGCCGGATCTTTCCTTGTGAGTGCAGCTTGCAGTTCAGGGGGGAAGGTGGGTAGGCTGAAAACTGCCGGCCATGGTTGGATATGAGACCCAGAAGGTACTTGTCTAAAAAGAGAGAGGACATTATTCAAAACAATGTTATTATTTGTGCAGACAACATATCAATATACTGTTTCCAGAAGAGATGACTTCTGAACACTTGGCCAAGACAAACAGACATGATAGTTTGTCGCCTATTGTAATTAAGGCGGAGACACCATCTTATTGGTCACACCCTGATCGACACCTCTTCTATCCAATAATAGTAATTCTCATGTTTACAATGGTATGCCCATTGCCTGTCTTTGAATAATTTTAGGGTATGATTGGTTCACGCGTAACCGAGGTTCACATTTGCGCTTTCCATGCGCCAGAGGAGTCATTTCAGGCACAGGCTTTGCGCATTCAACACAACTCATGGAATTCGCCTATCCACACATTTTTTGACCACGAAGGTCAAAAAGATCAAACGCGTTTTGCTTCGTGACTCCATCGGGATCCTAGCCATGACATGTAAGTTTATATATCTGCATTTATGTTTACAGGCACACATAATACTTTAAGAATGCACGTTGGTATGTTTCCATAATATTGGCTTGCCTATGTATTTGTCTTACAAATTAGCCAGCCTTCATTGGTCAAATGAATAATGAGTAATTTGTTTCATGCAATATTTTGATGTTTGAATGTAATATGTATCTTATTTTGTTACTGTTGTATGCACTGAGTAACGTGCGGTAAAAGGTTGCAAAACCCCGCGAAAGGGAGAAGAGAGTTGGAGAGAAGAAGCCACATGTGAGGAGACTGCGCATGAGAGACTTCCCTGTCGTTGCTGGACGACAACTCGACGGAAGCTCGACAGCACTTGGATTAAGGAAGCGTCAGTTAATTTTTCTTGCTCCAAAAAGGAGTGAAGGAGTTTGTTTTTTGCCACACCGAGCACAAGCTACAATTCAGTACTGCAACGGTTAGCTGCTAGGTAGCTTCCTAGCTCATTTGCCGGCTAGGACTGGTGTGGGTGATTCACTGGTGAGAGAGTGCGTGTATGTGTGTGTGTGTGTATGGGCCCACCGATTGTGTTTTGTGCTAATGCTATGTGTCGTGTATTGCTAAATGTTAGCTGAATGCTAGTTATAGTAGCCTACTAGCTACTATCATATGGATATCTTTAAGTGACTGTATACGTAACTGTAATTATTTGATTTCTGTATATTTGAAGGTTTATTCAAACTTGAGGTTTGTTTTAATTTCATTTTATTCAAAAGCTTTTCATACATGGTGTATCCCATTTTGTTTTCATTAAGAATGTATTACATTGATGATTTTAATATTTATTTTCTTATTCAAATCAGTAAACTATATTTTTATTTGATAATTGAACATCACCAAGAACATCATCTGAGTTCTGAGTATTTCCCTAGTGTTAAGACATTATTGGGTAATAGTGTAGGTTTAAAAGGGTATTTCTTTTGAATAATAGTTAAGTTAATAGTTTAAATCAGAGCACATGTAAAATATAGCATCAGACATTTAGACAGAAGGCAAGCAAGAATTAAATGTATTATATACAGTACTTTACTGGGATTAGTTTAGGAACCCAGGAACGCCCTTTAGTGTCGGAAATAGGCCTAGGGGGGCGCTACACAGTAATCTATTTATTTATTTTTTTTTTTTTTTTGCTGGGTTGTTTTTGAAACATTTGCCAATTGATATATTTTTTCCAGAGATGTCCCTGCAGGAGATACATCTGTCTGCTCCCCACTCATCTCATCACACCACCAACACCCGACTTGTGTCAACGACCTCAAACGACTCAATGACGATGTCCTATAATCTGCCTGGCGTGTCTCCACCTTGAAAGCTATACTCACTGTGAGCAAGGCATATGGTCCTCCATGGGCAATCCAGCGTCATATCTAGGTGATGAGAGGGAAAGTAGTAAGATCAATTTCAGGTGTAAATTGAAATGCTTACTTATTTACAAATCCCTACTCACTATAGACTGGCTAACACATCTTACTTACTGTTCTGGGATGGAATGTGAGTTCTGGGAGTTTCTCAATGTAGTCAGCTCCTTCATAAACATCACCTGCAACTTCATAAGAGGGAAAAGTTTCTCCACCATCCTCTCAGTCAGGCCCAGGAGAGTCTCCCCATCAATTTCCTGTTCTATAAAAAAAAAAAAACGTCAAGTTAGTTCAAGTGCGTATGGTGTCACTGTGCACTGATGTATTTATAACACTGGCATACTAAAAGTAATCCATCTGTTCACCTTTAACTTTGCACACTGTGATGCAGCGTGATAAATAAGTTGTCATCATGAACGTAAGAGTCAAGAGCGTGATAATCCTTCTCCTCTCCTGGATGAACAACAATCCAAGTCTTTTGATCCTCCAGTTTGAAGGCATGGTAATGTTTGTCAAATGTTTTGGGAATCAACAACCGTCCAAATATCATCCAAACACCCCTTAACTGGACAATCTTGGCAATCTTTACAAAGACGGGAATATCCTCTTCCACAGTATCTATAATGAAGTTGTCATCCACTGTATACTTGATGTTGTTGGTTGAGAGGGAGCTGACTACACTTAGTTTCTCATCACTAGGGATGTCCACAATCCCGATTTTTGTTCTCACCCCTTCCTGAATGTCCAATGACAAAGCCCGGAATGGAACAAGTCGCTCACCCTCAGTGTAACTGCTCTGATGGAGTACGTCTAGTGATTGAAGTTCCCAGCACTGTCTTAACTGGTGTCTTTTAGAGAGGGTGAAGCACAGATTTTTATAATTACAGGTGTTTCGGGATAATCTTTTAAAATACTGATGCTTCCCCTCAAATCTCATGCACCACAGCTGTTTTAAGGGGCCAAACTCCAAAATCAGGCGGGGATAGTGAATCAAAAAGTGAAGCTTGGGGGTGAAAGTCTCAGGGAATGCAGATTGGAAATGAGAGAGGAATTCACCTATTTGAAGACAGAGAAAAGGTATCATCCCTTTCCGTATAGTGGGGGAAAATATTATTTCGCCTATCTCTCGACACCTCAGGTAAATATCCCAGTGGACCTCACCTTGTGGGACATAATGTCCGATGAGAAAAGGCAAAATCCTGAAGAGGCACCAATTTTGTGCTGCAGACCCCTGTAGTCTAGTCTGTTTTAATACGCTTTGAGGCAATTGCTGTGGGATGTTGCTTCTGTCATTCCTCCCTATTGCAAACGCATCCAACTCGGCATTGATGTCAGTAAGGGAGACGATGCGCATGGAATGTAATGCCTGGAGGACCCGACAGATGACCATAGGTACAATGCCCTCCAAGAAATCATGCATTAAGTCCGGTGGAAACGCTCTTGTTACATCGAAGTAGTTAAGCTGACTAAATGGACATTCATTGACCACACCATATGTCCGTTTGGAAACCTCGCTGCTCTCCTTGAGTGCTTCAAGGTGGTACTTGTGCACCTCAGAGGATCTTATCAGAAGTTCGTCTTCATTTACATGGGACTTCAAGCAATTGTAGGTTATCATGCAAAATCTGCAAACCCGTCCACTGCTAAAACAGCAGGTGAATCCTGCCAAGCTATGTGCTGATAAATTATCTGCCGACACAGTGGCTAGAGCACACTTTAAATTTCTAAGTTGGTGATTCACAGTGATCCAGAGACCATCAATGTACAGCGTTTTAAGGTCATCTATAAGGGGTTTCAAAACATCCTGATATGAATACCTTTGTAGCAATTTGTGCTTCACTAGTATGCACAGGTGTATGAATCTCAATTGAGATTTAAAATTTGTTTCTAGATTGCCAATTGTAAAATAAAATGCTGTCAGCTTGTGAATTGATTTTTTGGAGCCTAAAGGGTTAACAACTTCAAATTCATCAGTGTAAAGATGCAATCTAACAATACTAGTGTCACCATAAAAAGGACTTCCTTGAAAAATCTCCCCATCTGTGAAGTCATTTAAAAGAAAAGTACTTGGGGCTCTCTCACAGGTCCTTTGGAATGACTCATAAATATCCTCTTTCTCCAAATGGGTCTTTAGAACATCCCCTATTGGGATATACTGAAAAGTATCTTCACCACCCTTGTCGTTCTTACCTAGAACCTTTTGAACAGGCTCTACTAGACGAAGATGCTGTTTGCTATATTGAAGAAGTTTGTATTCTGACTGCACATATTCAAATACGGAATCAAATACTCTGTCATTCGAAAGCAAAACATCCAAGTCATCATGGTCCTCTAATATGAAGCCTGAGTTGTCTAAATTAAATTTGATGATTTCAGCGTAATTCTGCTGGAAAAACTTCAATACGAATTGTAAATTTGTGACTATTGTGTCTTGTGTCACTTTTGGTAAAAGATGCTTCTCTTGGAGATTTAAAATAAAAAGAGCCACATGCTGTTTAAGTCCAGACAAAAGTGTGTCCAAATTATTTGTTTGCAAAGATCTTCCATTTACTTCCTCACAGTCATCTACTTCAAAGACATCCTCCTCTTCTACCTGCTCAAACACTGCTGTTTCTGAACTGGAACTTCCTGGCTGTATAGCTTCTCTGTGTTTCCTATACAGGTGGTTTCTTAAACATGCAACACTTCTGTAACTTCTACTGCATCTGTCTACATTGCAGACAACGTTGAAATTCGGCTGCTCGTTGTGCAATAGCTGCAAGTGTGTTAAGTATTTTTTTAGCTGGAACTTCACCACATCACAAAACGGGCATTTGAAGAAATCCATAAGGAAAAGGCATAACCATGAACGTTTCTTTGAAATCCACTAACTGTAAGCTTTGAAGCCACTTGCCAACCTCATGTTTGGTCCATTTATCCACCATTATAATCTGGAATAAGAGAAATTAAGAAGAAAAACATTTATTTTAGTAGGCCTTTTGACAGACTTTTACTTTGACATCATACTCATCGTGGGATAGGGAATACCTGGCAGTAACTTAGCAACGCACATATCTAGTAAGCCTATTCAATTATGCTTTCCCTCGCACCCTCCAAAGCAGTGACTACGTCCCCAACCCCCCCCCCCCCCCCCCCCCCCCCCCCCGCTGTCTCACACTGATGAATATGTTTGAGTGACCTATGTTTGAATTATATGAACTGTGTTATGTTCGTTGAAACGTCAAATTGAATTATTATTCATTTATCGTAGCGCGACCTCTTAGCCCCCATGCGCTGCTATACCTAATATTGATTACGGAGTCAACCAGGATAACGGATTTTAAACAACATACGCTCCTGCCCAAAAGGGGTATTTAAATTGTATGTGTGCAACACATTACAGTTGTAGAGCGTGTACTTGACAGCCATTTATTTCGGTGTGTACAAACTGTCATGGAACGAACTGAGCGAATTCGATTTCGCGACGAGAACTTCAGAGGGTCATACAGTTTTCAACCGACATCGATACCGCTCTCCCTCTTTAAGTTGAGGTTCAACCGCTTATCACAGGGACGACAGTTGACTACCGAGTTAGGAGATGTTCACGAGGTATTACGGATTCTGATAGAGATCATACTTGGTCATATCGGTAATGTTTTGCTAATGTTTTGCTTATCTCCTTACACCACACGTACCACAGTTAAATCACGATTGGGTGTTAATAGACAAGACCTGTATCAGCTAATTTTGCGTGTTGGTCTACACAGCGGGATAAAACCGAAAACACGTTTCAGTTGAAATCTAGTTACTTGTCTTAATCTAGACACCCACCGCTACTGAAATATGTACAAAGATTGATTAAAGATTTTTCTATCTATTAAGGTTTATAACTGTTTCATCTTTTTAATAGTTGGGGTGTTAATAGGTGTGTTTAGTATACGTTCTAATATGTGACACCGTTAGCACACAATTGACCTGTCGCTAAGCCCCGCCTTTCGAACGCAGACGGGCCAATGGCAGTTTACTAACAGCTGCACTCGGACATTGTGAGTTTACAGCTCCATAGGATAACATTAGAGGCCGTGATTTTTCGGTTGTTTTATGAGCTTTGTGGTAATGTAGGTTCAACAAAAATGGCCAAACGATGTGCATGGGGTAGATACAACACTGATACGAGGTATAATGAGAGGATAGGCAATGGGGTATATTGTATCTCATTTCCTAAACGAAAACAAGACCGGTCCAAATATCTCCGGTGTATTAAGCTGTGGCAGACCACACAGTGAACGCTACGTTCATTAACTTTCTGCCATACTCTTGTTAGGTTGGAATTTTCCTTTGCTAAAGCAATCAACTAAGCCTACATGATAAAAGGCATACTCATTATTCACAGTACCTGCTTACTTTCACCACTGATGTTATGCTAGGCTTAGGCAAGTTATCTCTGGTTCAAACTAGCTAACGTTAACGATTCACTAGCTGCGCTAGCGTAGCTTTGTCAGGAATGGGACAGTTTGTTAAACATCGGCCATTCTATTAAACAAATGATATGCACAAGTATACATAGGTTTAATAATGGATTAACATGACAACGTGAACGAAACACACGCATGCCGGTAATTAACAAGGTTACAATAACAAGCTAGACAGTTAGGACCATATGGTTAGGACACTGTCGTGTCAGGGGCAGGTAGGTTAATGCTAGTTACTAAACGTAGGTCTACATTCATATGCCTTCCTGATTAGTTAAATTAACTGAATGTGAATTCATTGTATCTTTCCCATGCGGTGCATGAACATTGCTGGTATTGGATGTATTTATCTGCAATCGCGATGACCGTGAGTTGAGGATTCTCCCTCTTGCATTGAGCTCTGTAAATTCTCGCCTCAAATGTAAGCTTGTTATCCACCATATCGAGTTTTAAATTGTATACATATCCCTCCATTGCATAATTAAGTCCCTTTTGAAGGCTTCTAGGCGAAATCAGGTCCTTTTGTCTCCAAAAGTTGTCTAGAGCCTCTTGGGATATAGTTTTGTCACTGATAGCTGCCATTGTAAACTCTAGTCAGCTCTGATAACGTGTCCGAGTTAGCAACAGTCACAATGGGGGGCGGGGCTTAGCGATAGGTCAATTCATTCATAACTCCGTTGGTGGCTAACGTTAGCACTTAGTCAGCTGTGCTGTAATCTATTGTTGCTCTGATTCTTGGTGTAATAGTAACTTGTTGTGTTAAGTAAGATACTATTTTCTTTTTCTTGTGTACTATTGTTTCACTCATAAGTATTCACCTGACATCAATAATAAAGCAGCAAGGCGCTTGCTACCTGGCTCTATTTTGGCTGACGAACATACTGTCAACTCACTGAACACGTAGCGAGAACAGTACACAGACCTAACTAAACTTAGCTAAAGTTTTTTTTGTGTTGTCCCGCTGCAATTAAAACATATAATCGATCGTTGATTTTATTTTCAGCCGGACGTAGGGTAAACGTATCTCAATGATGGATACACTAGGGTGACAGGCTAGGCTAGCTAGCGGATGCTAACATCATTCAGAGACGGCTTATATTATCGGCTTATATTGCCCACTGACGTTTACGAGGAACGCCCATTGTTTTTTTTACTAAACGGAGGAGGCCTATTATGTTTTGATTTGCAGACAACAGGGGTAATAATTATGAATGAAATTAAGGAGAAGAAAGTTGTGTGTCACTTACCGTTAAATCCAGTGAAGAATAAACGTCTTCTTGAGAAAGGTTCTATAAAGGTTCTATAAACGTTCGTTGAAGTTCAAATAATCCTCACGTGAATTAAATAGCACCCTTTTTAGGCAAAAGGTTCTATTTTCTTGGCTAAGAACCCCCATGGTTCTATATAGCACCTTCATGAACCCTTTTTTCTAAGAGTGTACACTCACACACACAGAGTAAAACTGTAAAAAAAACTAAAAAAATATACGGATGGATAAATAAATATCTAAAAAGAAAAGACAATGGACATCTGTCAATGTCAAAGAATTTCAAACTTTTCCAGACGTACCACCGATGTCCCAGCTTCGTACACACATCGTGTACCGTAATCAGTGCTGATAACGCTGTAATGAAACCCCTGGCCACCACATATCACTCATTATAGTGCACAACCACTGCCAGTCCTATAAGTGGAATTTAAATTCTAGACTGTAAATGGCTCTAACATCCACAAAGTCGTTTTAAAAGACCCCGGCGCCAGGCTCCAATTGTAGAAGCCAGGAGAGAATTTCAGCTTCTCAGCCACGAAAGGGGTGCTTGGGCTGGCCACAAACTGACCATAACGTGTTTACGTGCTGTTGTACCGCATCACAGAACCGCTGGCGTCTGGCCCGGTCACCTGACGCCGGTGGTGCCTCCCCTCACACAAGTTGAGCTGCGTGCGTAAGCTCCTGTCAACATGTGGGCAAACATGAGTGCAAACATGAGTGCGCACGGGGCAAAAAACTAAGGTAAAAACGGATCTTGTGCTAAATTAGGTGTGTACATCAGTGTTAAGGTATAAGAGTCTTTTGTCCAACTCGTGTCTGAGATGCTGCGCGATGGCAGCGTTTGGACTTGAAGGAAAATGTTGTGGTGCATTGGTATGTGTCTACACGATGGTCCCAATATCTCTTGGCCTTCGCCATTGACGGATTGGCGTTGTAAGTGTTATGTCTGCCAGCGTTATGGCTTTCGCTGTGTGCATAAAAGACGCCTTTAAAAACACTTAAGTGAATAATCGACCGCAGGATTCTGGCGAACACAGACAGAGATGTGTTTCGCTTTTTCGGTGGAGCACTGTGTGGCGGACACAAGATGCCGCGGTTTGAATCGCATTCAGCTTAAACGATGGCTTTAACGAGAGCGGGCAGTCGAGTTGCCATTAAAGAGACTGTTCAGCGTTGTGACCGCAGTATTCGGACTTGTCTCATTCGTCTCTCACTATGATCCCCGCTGCAACTACATTTCATATTTAACACTTTCCCTGAAATAAATACTATTACATTTATCTGCGTGATACACACGTTGACACAAATAACACATTCTTCAATAGTGAGTCGTTTTAGAAAACGTGTAAGATATATTGGACGCTGTCTCCTCTGACATATTTCCAGTAGGCCTAGACTTTTGACATCGTGCCAAGCTTAATGTAACGCTAGGGCCCGCTCCCATGTCGCCATCACTCTTGGGAGTTAACAATTAAAGAACATGTTTGACAGGCGAATAGGTACACACACTCCATGCTTCACGGCAAATGAGGGACCGCTGTGTATCTCCGCATTCATGTGACATGCTATATTACCGGCTATGGAGGCACCATGTCGAAGGCATGCCTTCTGATGTCTGCCAATGGAGACGTGCGTGAGGCAACCCCTTATTACCAAGACCAGACTGCCAAGCTTATATTTTTCTATATGCCCTGCCTTTGAGAAATAATAAAACGCTTGGGTGGGATGCCATCAAAATTATTTACTCTGAGTGTGTTTGTGTGCACATGTGTCCGTGTGTGTGTGTGTGTGTGTGTGTGTGTGCAAGCGCGCGCGCGTTTGTAATGCAGTTCAAGCACATTGCCATCTCTCAGTTTTTGCTCCTTCTCTATGGATTCAAATTATAAAGTACGGGAAAACCTTCAACATATAGTTTGGGAACCCAGAAATTCTCCAAATGTGGTCTTTTTAAAACGAGTTCTGTAAAAATAGTCGCTATTACTAGTTTCAGGTTTCTCCATGATGTGTCCTGAGCAGTCGAACATAAACAACGCAGACATCGACGGATTACGCAGATCCGTCCCGGTTGCGCGTGTCACGGACACAGAGCCGGCCGCCCTCCGGGAATGTTTGAGATCCTGCTGAAAACTCCGTGAAAGTTCACCTCACCTCCCCAAACCTCTTATGATCATCTCATCTCATATCAGTTAATACCAGACTGCCCCCAACCTCCCCCTCTAGACAGTGGAGCTAAACTCCTGCACTAAAAATGACTTTATTTGTAGACACATGCCTCTGTTGCCAGTAAGTTTTCTAAATGAACGAAAAACATGACCACAAAACCATTATCCACCTGATGTTGGCTGCTCTGATGTGCCCTTGGACGACAGCCAGCTGCATTTATTTTAATGCGTGCGTGGGGGTGGGGGTGGAGGGTGCACACCCACAGTAGTGTGTGAGTGAATATATGCGTGTGTGTAGGTTCAAACTGTGTGTGTGTGTGTGCCTCTTCATAGACAGGGCAACACACACCTCCACGCTTTAGCTCCAGGATGTGCATTCTGACACTTTGAATTGCTCCCTCCTCTGATCTGAAGGGCTAATTATAGAATTTTAAATAACCATGATGCTCGGTTGATACAGGCCTACCTGTAATCACGGACGATCTGCCAGCTTGTAATTATTTTTTTAATTATTTATTTGTGCGTGTGTGACTATGTGTATGTGTGCGTGTGTGTGTTCAATAGGAATGTTGGGTATTATAACCTGAGGATCAAAAGGCTAAAATGTTATTAAATCCAGCTCATCAGGGGCAGGTAATCTTGTAAATGCTTTAAAGTGTAATTGCTGTGGCAAGCCCTGCTGCATCTTTTCACTTCCTCTCAGCTGGGTCCCACCACCAATGCCAGTCTGTCTGTTGAACAACATTTCACTGAACAAAACATGTGGTATGTTTCCTAGAATGTTCCAAAACCTGTCTGCTAGAATGTAAATTTCCGTTTGAAATTACGACTACCATATATCACATAAACAGTTTGCAGGGGATAATCCTGAGAGTTTAGTTTTTATACACTAGGTGGTGCTATATTCCACCAGTTTTCAGCTCAAATGTACATTGCAACAGGTGGAAAGTGACCAGCATCATCCACTCTACCTTAACAGTACAGTGTTTTACTACTACAGATAGGCTTGGTTAACAGTTTGTACAGAGCAGATCCGAGATGCAATGGAAATCAGGTAATGTGATGAGCAATTGTAGAGATGAGGTGGACTATGATGCTTTCAGGGCAGTCTCTTAACACTATGACAATCAGAAATGGCAGTGGTAAATGTCATCCCAAAGACCAGTTTGATATAAATAGTGTCACTTGTTCTGTTGTTTTGGTCCGATGCTAAGTGACTGATTAAAGGATTTGCAGCTTCACTTGCAAGAATACAAATGTTTTACTCCTCTACCACCTTTCACTCCTTATGACAAAATGAGGAAACACTGACTGTGTATCAAATGCACTTCTTTTCTTAGCCAGTTTGTGTGGCAATGATTAAGTCTACATCTGGACAGGCATTCGTTGTCATTACATGGTTGCATACATTACACATTAATTCATCATGGGAACAGGAATTCATTTGGGAGCTATGCTTAACGTAGTGCTCATCTATACTGTGTCTTCAGTTGCAGTTGTATTTCCCAAAGCACTAAGCCAGCTGACAAGGCCTTAGACTTAAAAAGACTTTCAAACGTTCAAATATCAAATCAATCATGTAAATCCAAAATTATTCCATTAATCTTAAACCTATGATTGATTCCATGGAGTTAGCCTTCTACCACCTGGAAGTCACAGTTCAGCACGCACATGGGTCGTTTATTCTCATACAGTATGAGATGTTAGACAAGTGAACGATGAAGTGCAGGTCAGCCTAAAAAAAGTGTAAGCGAGAAGGCAATACATTCAGTTTATGAGGACAAGCCATTCTTTTCCTGTGATGTCTCCGCCCGGTTGCTTAGCAGTGTGTGGCTCCATCTAGCGGCGAAGATGAGACACAGCATCCCAATACTGACCTAATAGTTTCAACTTCGCTGTGAAAGTGCTGATGCAGTTTAAATTGAAAAATGAAGAGCGAGCACAGAGCGTTCAAGGTCAGCCGTGGCTAACGATGCGAAATGAAAAACATCATTACTGCCACGACCGGACTTTTCCATTTTAATTAGCTTGATTTATTTTTTAAACGACAGAGCTTGAGTAAAGTTCTAATTTGTGGTTAAACTTTGGCGAGCCCGTTGTGGCCTCATAATAGCGCTGTTATTGAACAGTCTGTCATGAACAAGACTACGAGTGCCACCGTGCTCTCGTAAATGGATTGAGTCATTTCGCCCCAAACGCTTCTCAGGCTCCAATAGAAAGTAATTTGACAAAGGGGAGAAAGAGGACACAAGCATGTCTACGTCTTGACAGGCAATTTTGGAGATGAGTTTGGGTGGGCAGGTGGGTAGTTTTTCAGAGGATGGCTCTTTTAATGTGAAAGGCTATATATTTGCTACATATTTCAATACGTGTAGCCTCTTTAAACAAGTAAACTGATTGTATTGTGTTTTGAGAACAAAAGTAGACTTATTATGAGCAACTTTAAAAACAATGCCATCATTTTACAGAGGCTGGTGCTTAGATATTGACTTGACATTTGCAGCCAGACCTGCTTTAATAGCAACACCACTTTAAAACCTGAATGATTTTCAAGTGTACATAGAACCTAATACAACTCCAACAGCCTTCAAACTGCATGGACAAAAGATGAATCTTCAGCTTTCACAGAAGCAGATTAATTGATGTTCTCCACTTAACTCTCAAAGCATGGCGTTTAAATGTGACCACATAATAGCATTCAAGAGTGCATACTGTTCACAAGCCAAGCGCAGATATGTTGGTCCTTAAAAAAGAAGTTGGTGATACAGATGATAAAACCCCACATGTGGCATGTGTGAAATACAGCCAAACTGGTTATTGGATGTCGGCTGCCAAAAACCACAGGACATTGAACTCACCAGTATGTTTAACCCTACCCTAGGAGGTGAAGGATTCTCCAAGCCATCTCCCCTCCATTTAGTCTTGGCCTTCGCTAAGCAGACCTCAGCCTAGGATTCACAGACCTCAGCCTGGGATGTACAGACCTCAACCTGGGATTCACAGACCTCAGGCTGGGATTCACAGACCTCAGGCTGGGATTCACAGACCTCAGGCTGGGATTCACAGACCTCAGCCTAGGATGCACAGACCTCAACCTGGGATTCACAGACCTCAGCCTGGGCTTCACAGACCTCAGCCTGGGATCCTTTAGACCTGCGCTTCAGACTCGGCCGCTACCCACAGCATACTAGTGCTGCGATGCTGGAAGCACAAAATTAATGAGGCTCCCTCTTTCTCCTGCGGTGCCCTGACCTAATGAGAAAAAATCAATTCAGCCTGGGCGCAGGGGGGGAACCGCTATAATCACACAATTAAGCCAAATCAATAGGGCCGTCGCCCGCGCCTCCCACTCACGGGACAAAATACACTAAGTGGGTTTTAAAGGGAGGGGGGGATTTTTAGATGGAGGCAGGTCACACCTGAAGCCAGACAGCTTACAGAATGGTGGATAACATGAAAGAAAACAGAGAAATGCACTCACTGTACAGTGATCGGAAGACAATGTTTCACATGAATGTGGCAAGCGCAGTGTAAATGTTTCTGCAGGTATTGCTGCTCACTGAAGTAGGGCAAATTAGGCCGGTAATAGGCCTGCTTCTCTCAGGGTCCATTTCAGTACAAATGCCCCACAGGCTAATAAAGCACAGATACTTACAAACAAAGCTGCAATATTCCCTGTAAAATGAAACATCAATGGTCTCTGTGGCCCACTCAATTTCAAGTGGCACAGCAGAATGGATAGAATGAGGTTAGAAACACAGGCTCCTCATAGTGCATCCATAAATTGAACTCTGTCAATGTTAAATCACTTTCTTTATTTAGAAATAACAGCAAATGTTTGGAAAAGTATCCCGCCTGAAATCGCTATTTCTCGTTTCCACAGCACATCATTGTAGGGAGTTAACTACATTGGTGGGTTTTTATAAACACACTGTCTAACCACACTGTCTGCCTGTCAATTTATGAAAATGAAAATAAAGGTCACTACGAACCACGACGAGGTGACCGTCAGAACGTTTGCATACCTTCAGGGCCCTCCAATAATTCCAAACCGTACCTTCAAGCCTTCTCATAACAATACTATCAGTATTGGGCACCCCTCTGAAAAGTATTTGGAAGCTGGTTATTAAGACCTTTTTGTTGTTGGTCTCCACTGACATACGCAATAACTGGAACAGCAGTGCCTGATACGCTCTCATTCAGTGCTGGCAGACGTCTAATGAGCATGTCTCAGTTTCTGGATGCTTGACATGAATGCAGGTGAATGAGTGTGTGTCGCTGAACTACTTTGTTAATAATGGTCCAGTTTCTTTATTATTGTATTACACAGTGGAATACTAGCTGGGAGGGAAGGAAGGGGGCATTTTGGATGCGGCCAAAGTTGGCAGAGTAGTACCTGTCCCTCTCTGACTTCCCAGCGTCTGTATTGTAAAGCCCGTACCTTGGGATGGGTGCAACTGAAACAGGATCCAAGAGCGGGAGCCCTCGGGCCTGAAAAGTGCGTTTTTAATGGAGACGTTAACCTGCATTCACTTTGGCCCGCTTTCAGACGTATCCTGTTCAGATGAGTCAGGGAGAGCAGCAGCACAAGCCCATCCGCCTCTCTCTCTCGCTCTCTTCCTCTCTGTCTCTCTCTCTCTCTGAACTCCAAGCCCAGCAGGAGTGGCTCCAACAAAAGGCCATTCTGTAGAGATAAAGCCCCTCTCCTTTTAAAAGCATCAGCAGCATGAAACAGCACTTAAGCAGATGGTTTCCCCCAAACCTTAAGCACAGGGCCTTGGACTGATAAAAATAAACGCTCACGACAGCTATATGAGGAATGTTTATTTCCCTTCTCCCAGGGCCCCTCTCTCTCCAGGCAGAAATGATGGCCGTACAATAACACTGTATGAGCCATGCGGTTATAGATACATCACACTGTCATTACAAATACCCACCTAATTCCCTTAATGGCCAATAGGGTCTCGCGGCATTCTGGATGCAGCAAATATGTTGGTGCGCTGGCTTTATGTCTGTATAAAAGATGGGAACCTAAAGCAGATGCTTGGTGGATTAATTCAGTGGGGATGGTGTGGAATTGAGAAAGCACACATTAAATGCCCTCTGGTTAAGTGGTGATGTTTTTATTGTTGTTGACTATCGATGTCACAATACTTTTTTGTTTTGCTTCGTTCAGCAACTTTTCACAACCAAGTTGTAAGCGATACATAGTTATGGTCAAAAACTTCCAACCATGGATGTCCGGACAAGGCCTAACCGTGTATCTACGGTTCATGAGAAACACTTTGAACCTTTCTGATGAATGGCAGCAGGTCAAGTAAATTAAATAATATCAAACATTTCAAGTGCAAAATCCAGAAATGTCCTTCTCACTACATACAACAGTGTTGTATGTATTTCTGGCCGTTTTGTTTTTAAGACAATTAGAAAAAGTATGCCCCCCTCTTCTCTCTGTTTGTATAGCTCTGGGGAGAAGAAAGGGGTATGAAAGTGCTGAGTCACAGTTTGGTCATTGGTATGTGCAGGTTATTCCAAGGCCCCATCCACAGTTCCTCCTCGTCCGATTGCGTGCGGTCGCTGTGGGACTCCGCCGGCACCTGCGGCTCCTCATTGTCCACCGCCGACTCCTGCTCGCCTGACGTGCTCGTCCGCTCGGGGCCCTGGGTGAGTGTCAAGTTGACCTTTGACCCCGAGCTCTCGGTCGCTGAGGCACTGGAGGGTAAAGAAGGGCCGCCACCGCTGAGGTCATTCTGCTCGACTGTGGCGGAGACGTCGGCTGTGTCGGGGTCAGCGGCGGGGTTATCGGGGGTGGGGTCAGGGGAGGGCTCGGGTGCAGAGTCTGACACGGTGGGGCTGTTGAGCGGCAACCGTTCCTCGTGAGTCACAGCCAGGCGGTCCAGCTTGCGGAAGTGCTTGGCCAGGCGTGACGGTGAGCTGATGCCAATGCCAATCCCGCAACTGCCGCCGCCAGGCTTGAAGCTGTTGAGTGCTGAGCGACGTGTACGTACCACCGAGCCATTCTGTGACAGGTACACGCTGCCGTTCACACTCGTGCTGGCGTTCGTGCCATTGGTGCCGGGGGCGTTCGCTGGTCGCCCGCGCTGCGTCTCGGGAGCGCTCTCTTCGCCTGTGGAGCTGGTTTCGTACTCGCGATCCACAACCAGCCTTATGCGTTTCTTTCTCCCGTACTGTGGAGAGACATAGGGGCATAGACACTCATTACACAACGAAGAGATTTTCTAAACAAGCTCTTACTGTTTACCCCAGGCTAACTGCCCACACAAAACAAATACAAAGCAGAGAAAGCATTAGTCTGCTGGGTGGTTGTTTATGCCATCTGGGTACAGCTAAGAAGTCTCTGTCTCCCAACTCTGTACCAATGCTATGTGCCAGTGAATATTGTGATTTTTCCCCCCAAATTGTAATCATTTTACTTTTTATGCATTATGAAACATGAGATGAGTATTCTTTGGTTAAGTAATCAAAAAAGGTTTAGAAATTAAAAACCATTCATGTCAGAACTGCCAGTGCTGGCAGAAAGTGCCGGAAAAACAGCTGTGGAGAGGAAGCCAGTGGAGGACAGGCGATGGAGGAGAGTAAGCAATGTCACACTTTTGAGCGATTCAGAGCACGCTCTGCAAGGTAAGATTACAATAATAAATTCCACTCAGATCACCACACGCGCAAACCATGCAAGTCCAATACTGGAGAGGACAGAAGAGGAGGGGAGAGATGGGGAAGGTGGGGAGAGGTTGCCCTTGTCTTACTGCATGGTGCTGAAGCGGAACCGAGGAAGCTTGACGCGCATCTCAATCACGCGTCTATTGCATCTTTGGAGTTGTTGCCGTGACGACTGCTGGCTCTGTCCGTCGTCTCGCCCTCGTTGTCCTCGGCGATGGGGGAGAGGCTGTCCCTGGTGGAGGAGTTGGTCTTGGAGGTGCTGTTTCCTGGGGGGTCCTCTGAATCTTCCTCTTGCTCCTCTTCTTCAGACTGCTGGGATAGTGTGGACCTCCCAGACCTGCTGTTGCTGCTGTGAGGAGAATCAGACCTAGACCTGTCTGAAGATGTAGAACTGGTCTTGGAGCTCTGTTTGCTGCTGGCTGTTGACCCGTTACTTAGCCCAGCTGAGGACGTTTGTCCGGACCCTGTGGCCGATGATCTGATGGAGGAAGAGACAGATGACTCCGCTGTCCCTTCTGTTGGGCTAGATCCCTCCTCGTCAGAGTCTCTCTGCTTTCTGGAAACTTCCGCCGAATCGGACCCCAGACTACCTGCCGACTCTGTCTCAGAATCAGAGGCTTCCTCAGTGTCAGACTCCTTCTCCGTGTCCGTCTCTCCTTCTGTCTCTGTCTCGGACTCTTCGTCTGATTTGGAACGTCTGCTCTTCGTCTCTGAAACGCTCTCCGCGTCTGACTCTTCAGTACTCCGGCTCACACCGTCCTCATCCGAGTCTCCATCACTCATCTCTTGACCATCTCCCGCTGACGACGCGCCACTGCTCGTATCCGAGGGGGAGGTAGTCTGAGGAATTGCCCCCCCGCTTCCACTCTGCGATTCTGGGCTACTTTCGTCCCGTTCACTGTCCCCCTCCACCCTCAGGGAAACGTCTGAGTCCCTGCCCTTAGAGTGGCCGGATGTGACCTCCCCGAAGCTACCGCTGACGGATCTCACGGATGGGCCACCACTGCGGTCGTGACTCTCCTTGGGCTGCAGCCTGGTCTGGAGCTTGGTGGCAACGCTCATGCGGCTCAGGATCTTTCCCAGGCGCGCCTTGGCTGACGGCCTCACTTCCTTCGTCTGGAAGTAACTGCCATCGATCACCATGCCGCTGTCCACGCTGTCTGAGCGCCGGGCTCGAGCCATGATGGGGAAATCGCCGCTTTCACCGCTGCCACCACTGCTAACCCCGTTAGTATCATGAGGGGCAAGGGGGAAGATTTTGGACTTTTTCCAAGGAGTTTGGTACAGCGTAGGCAGGCTAAGGGACTTGGAAGTGGCCAACAGCTTACTCAAATTCATCACAGCTTTGAACTTGCGGCTGGCATTTGAGCTGTGGGGGTTGGGCTCAGTGCTGCCCTCTTGTGGCTCAGACAGGTTCTGCTCGGGAGATCCGAGGGGCTGGTCCCCGAAGGCCAGCCTTGGGGGAGGCCTCCTGTGTTGGGCTCTGCCCCGCAGCCCTGGTCTCCTACCTCGCTTGCCAACCTGTTATGCCAAGTTACAGCAGGCCAGGCCTTCAGTACTCCAAAGGTTCCATTAAAAATACACACTAGACTATTTACATTTCAAATGAACAACAGTGTAATCACCACAATCCACTACTTTGGTATGAAGCTGGTATGATTTAAACTCTTTTCTTTTTGATAAAAAAACTAATGTCATCAAAAATCACATAAATGAAGCCATCCACCACTGCCCTCTAAATCACAAATAAGAACGATTCCTCTGGTCCAAGAGCACTTGGACTGATATGCTGTGTGTGTGGACTGCATTTGAGACAAAACATGCTGTTACCAAAAGTGTAGGGATAAGAACAGAAGGAACCAACTGAGGGGAAGTCATTGGGGCTGTTGCCCTGCTGTGAAGGCTCCTTTTCCCATAAGTAAAATAGCAGCTAATCAACTGCAGAAGTTAAGAAGTAGCACTTTAATAATTATAATACTACAATATCCAGTAGACCTACATTAAAAACATACTCTAGTAGAGGCTTATAGCCTCCATTGAAAAGTATATAATACACTTCCGTAAACCCTAGTATACTCCTTCTGAAGTACAATGGGAAGCAAACTCTGTTAGTATACTGCAGGGGTGTTAAAAGGACAGAAGTATTGGCTTAATTACTCTATAAGTGATTAAATACACCTACGGTGGTTAACACACTGTAGTGGTAGCACTAGTAGTAGTGGTTAATCAAGCCTGGCAGTGCCTAATGGGTAGCAAAGGAAGCTGCTGTACTCTCTAACAGTCTCTGCTGGCTGCCTTATTAATGTGTCAGTGTTGATCTCAAAGGCAGGCCACACCTGCTTCCTCCTCAGGGCAGTAGAAGCTACTCAGCTGATACTAATGTGTCTTAGCTGTGTGCTGAAGCTAGAGTGAAATCTGCAGTCCTTGCAGCTGTATATGTATTAGTTGAGTTTTAGGTGTCGTTAAAGGTGCAGCCATTACACAATGAATCCATTACACTTTTCATACAAGAAGCAAAATTTTACAATTGTACTCAAATTTCTCTAGCTGTGTGTCCAGTGTTCCGGCACAGTTGCTCTGTAAATGTGTCCCAAAGTGGCCCAGACCAAGCCATACGCTATTCTAGCCAATCAACGACTTTGCCTCAGGACCACAGAAGGGTGGGGTGTGTTTGGTTGTTGAGCTCAAATATCAATTACATTTCATCAGGATCAATGACTACACCTTTAACAGTTAGAGCAGCTGCCACTCTATAGTGTGTGTTGGGTAGTGTGGAGGTAGGAAGCTCCACCTTTAACAGTGAGAGAAGCTGCCACTCTAAAGTGTGTGTTGGCTAGTGTGGTTGTAGGAAGGGTGAAAGAAGCTGCCACTCTAAAGTGTGTGTTGGGGAGTGTGGTGGCAGGAAGGGCTCACCTCGCCCTCAGAGTCCTGTGGACTGTAGTAGTAGCTGCCGTCGTCGTCCATGACCACCTCTCCATACTCGTCATACATTCCTGTCGGGGAGATCAGTTTCCTGCGGCTGCCATACTGAGGGAGGTCATACCTGGAGAAGAGGTGGAGACCGGGGTTAAAGGTTACAGTACACACGCACACACACACACACAAACATACATACATTGTACAGGAGGTTAACACACACACACACACACATAGGACATTAAAGGTTATAGTACACAAACAAACAGACACATGCATGCTCACACACACACATGCACAGAAAGAAATACGCATGCATACAGCATATCAGCTCCTGATTTTTTCAGATGTCTTACAGTGACGCATATACTCAGCACAAGTCCTCATTACCACATCAACACACTTTCACTCGCAATTCTGAATGCATATATGCACAAGAAATACCCAATACCCTTTGCAAAAAAAAACACACTTGCACACATGCAGGAAAATTATTCATTCTGCAAAGTGTCTGGCGTATTGTGTGTGTGTGTGTGTGTGTGGTGTTGCTTAAGACCTTTAGTCCTTGACATTCTCACTCTTAATTTGCCAACGCATCACAATAGCAGTCAGTGGCTGTGTGCCCAGGGACCTCAATTACAGACAGGCAGAGCAGTGAACAGCCCCGTTTTTTTTTTGCCTGTATCTATCTGGGACAATTTACCCCCCTTAATGGGATTTCTCATTCACGAGCATTAGCATCCCATGACACCCTGCTCCCATTCTCTCTGCTGGCACCCCCCCACAGACTCGTTTGGTCCAGTCCCTTGGATGGCACTGACAAGGTCGCCCCCAGTGCTGTCGGACATCTTGTTAGTGCCATGGAAATGGTACGGGCCGGGACACAGGGTCAAAACTGCCACAGCCTGGGGCGCCCAGGTGAGGAAGATTTTGGCACCCTGGGGGATTGTGTGTGTGTGTGTGTGTGTGTGTGTGTGTGTGTGTGTGTGTGTGTGTGTGTGTGTGTATGTGTGAGAGGGAGTAGTCAGCAGCTTAGGTGGCATTACGGGGCAGCGGATTACACGGGTGGCGCTGAGGTGGCACGACACAGTTGGCACCATGCCAAGATGTCACCTCAGTCTTGTGCCAAGGCAGAGCGCTGTGTGCAAAAGCAAAACAACCCATCTGAGTGTGCTGAGATGCCACGGCAACTTAAGCAGTCAGAGATTAGGTGGCATCAGCCCTGAGGATTACACAGGTGGTGTGACCTGGCAGAGTTGGAGCAACACGAGGGCTGAGGGGGCCGTCTCCCCCACACGACCAGGGGGAACGCAGGTGTGTTATTCCAGACGAGGAGAAGCACGCCTGATCTGACTCATTTTAATCTTCTCAAGCAAGTCATTCAGAAACAAAAAGAAAAACAGGCACGTTGCAAACTAGGTTCTCTTCACAATGGGTTGTTATATAGAAAAGAAAGAAAAAATACAAAAGACTACATAAAAAAGTAGCACATTCAAAAACCTAGAGAGGAAAAAATAGAAACCAAAGGCATTTTGAAAGAAGCAAAGAGGTTAAAAGTCTCTCTAGGCGATCAAAAAATTGATCAGTTAGAGCAGGTGCTTGGCTGGGAAAACAAACTGTGATGCTGAGGTCTCTGTACCCCTACACACATGTGTCAGGACATCACCTCTGCTGTGAGGCAGCAGTGCCTTTGCAGACATCAAATATTTTACAGTTTACCGAAACAGAGATATATTGACGCTGACAAGTTATGATGCAATATAAAAAGTGTACTTTCCATCCCTACTACACTATTAAACGTTTGGTTGAATTTATAAAATGGCTGGACATATATTTCAGATCTGTATCACCCACCATGACAGTACAAGACTTCTAAAAGTTTAACAAATTGCTTAGAAGTCAGGCAGTTACCGAAGATGGAATTAAAACAGTAGGCCATTCATTGGCAAAAACCCTCGAATAAAACTCACATAATGCCCATCACTCCTAACAGAGCTTCTTACTGCAATTATACAGTCTCTCTGAGAGGAGAAAAAAATATGGCCATCTAATGACTGAGATGGGTGTGTGTGAGCACGTGGAGTTTCTAATTAAAAGTTGAAAAGCGGCGGAGAGGAGAGGTAGATATATCTGCTACGTGCAGGCATCGCTTGGGAGATTCAGATCTATCATCCCGTGAAATGATCATCATCATCTCCCTCGGGTGCAGTAGAGAGAGTGTGTGTGTGTGTGTGTGTGTGTGATGGATCCCTTGAGCTTAATTCAGCATGTGTGCGGCTGATCCAATCTGCATTGGCAATGTCTCATCTTGGAGCTGCCATCTGGGCTTTTCTCATTGTGGGGCCTGAAGACTGATTGGCCGAGACAGTTGTGCTCAGGACAGAAGACCAATCCCAGTCCCCCTGCTGCTTAAGCACCCAGATTCATCACGGCTACCAGGATCAATGCAAAAAAACTCTCAGGGCTGATGTATGAGATTCAGGGGTGTGCAGACAAAAGAACACACACACACACACACACACACACACACACACACACACACACACACACACACACACACACACACACACACACACACATATACACTTACATGTCAGGGTGTACACACACACACAGACACATGCAGGCATGTTAACATGCACCCAAATACGCACACATTAACATACACCCACTAACATGCAAAGAAAAGCTATACTATACTAGTATATATTATAACAAAAATAGTGATCACACCACTCACCAGCCACACACACACACACATATTCCAACAGTTAAATGAGGAATCAGATTAAAAACACTGGCATTGGAAAAGACTGATGGAAGTGTGCAACTGGATTTGACGCGAAAGACACACACACACACACATATACTGTTTATATATATATATATATATATATATATATATATATATATATATACGTATATATATAAATTATGGCATGCCGTTCAGGAAATTAACATTTGAATATATATATACAAAAGTCTGAATATATATACAAAACTCTGAATATATATACAAAAGTCTGAATATATATACAAAACTCTGAATATATATACAAAAGTCTGGATATATATATACAAAAGTCTGAATATATATACAAAACTCTGAATATATATACAAAACTCTGAATATATATATACAAGAGTCTGAATATATATACAAAAGTCTGAATATATATACAAAACTCTGAATATATATACAAAAGTCTGAATATATATACAAAACGAAGTCTGAATATATATATATATACAAAACAAAGTCTGAATATATATACAAAACGAAGTCTGAATATACAGCCGCGGAAAAAATTAAGAGACCACTTCAAAATTATCAGTTTCTCTGGTTTTACTATTTATTGGTATGTGTTAAAGTAAAATGTAAATTTTTGTTTTATTCTATAACCTACTGGCAACATTCCTACCAAATTTCAAATAAAAATATTGTCATTTAGATCATTTATTTGCAGAAAAATGACAATTGGTCAAAATAGCAAAAAAGATGCAGTGTCTTCAGATCTCGAATAATGCAAAGAAAACAAGCTCATATTCATTTTTAAACTACACAATACTAATGCTTTAACTTAGGAAGAGTTCAGAAATCAATATTTGGTGGAATAACCTTGATTTAAAATCACAACTTTCATGTGTCTTGGCATGCTCTCCACCAGTCTTTCACATTGCCGTTGGGTGACTTTATGCTACTCCTGGCGCAAGAATTCAAGCAGCTCGGCTTCTTTTCATGGCTTGTGACCATCCATCTTCCTCTTGATCACATTTCAGAGTTTTTTTTATGGGATTCAGGTCTCGAAATTGGGCTGGCCATGACAGGGTCCTGATCTGGTGATACTCCATCCACACCTTTACTGGCCTGGCTGTGTGGCATGGAGCATTGCCCTGCTGGAAAAAACACTTCTCAGAGTTGGGGAACATTGTCAGAGCAAAAGGAAGCAAGTTTTTCTTCCGGGACAACGTTGTACTTTGCCTGGCTGAGGTTTGTAAAAGACCATAAGGATTGAACCAAAGCCGACTGGAGGGTCTCCTAGTTCGTCTTCTCTGATGAGTCCAATTTCACAGTAGGTGCAAGACTCTGTGGCTTGTAGGCCTCTCCAGGTCTCCGTCTATCCATCAGACGTCCATGTGTTGGGCAAAGCTGAAAATTGGACTCATCAGAGAAGACGAACTAGGAGACCCTCCAGTCTGCTTTGGTTCAATCCTTATGGTCTTTTACAAACCTCAGCCAGGCAAAGTACAACGTTGTCCCGGAAGAAAAACTTGCTTCCTTTTGCTCTGACAATGTTCCCCAACTCTGAGAAGTGTTTTTTCCAGCAGGGCAATGCTCCATGCCACACAGCCAGGCCAGTAAAGGTGTGGATGGAGTATCACCAGATCAGGACCCTGTCATGGCCAGCCCAATTTCGAGACCTGAATCCCATGAAAAAAACTCTGAAATGTGATCAAGAGGAATATGGATGGTCACAAGCCATGAAAAGAAGCCAAGCTGCTTGAATTCTTGCGCCAGGAGTAGCATAAAGTCACCCAACGGCAATGTGAAAGACTGGTGGAGAGCATGCCAAGACACATGAAAGTTGTGATTTTAAATCAAGGTTATTCCACCAAATATTGATTTCTGAACTCTTCCTAAGTTAAAGCATTAGTATTGTGTAGTTTAAAAATGAATATGAGCTTGTTTTCTTTGCATTATTCGAGATCTGAAGACACTGCATCTTTTTTGCTATTTTGACCAATTGTCATTTTTCTGCAAATAAATGCTCTAAATGACAATATTTTTATTTGAAATTTGGTAGGAATGTTGCCAGTAGGTTATATAATAAAACTAAAATGTACATTTTACTTTAACACATACCAATAAATAGTAAAACCAGAGAAACTGATAATTTTGAAGTGGTCTCTTAATTTTTTCCGCGGCTGTATATACAAAACTCTGAACTCTGAAGCGCTCAATCCGTCTTTGTCCGCCATATTGGATTGAGCGCTTCCTATTAAATCAATGGAACCAAAATGCTTGTAATTACGTATTTTCTGCTTCATGAAACTCTGTTTTTCTGTTGTATTGTTCATATTTGACATTGATTTCTCACTAGAAATGCAATAATAACACGTTTATTTTACACCGTTTGACTTCACGAAGGATATTTTTAGAGGTAGGTTCCCCATTGACTTGACTGGGGTCTTGTCAAAACCTTCGTAATTCCTTGTTTTCTGCTTCATGAAATACTGTTTTTCTGTTATATGGTAGGGTGACCAGACGTGCTCTTTTTCGGACATGTCCTCTTTTTGAGACCTAAAAAATGCGTCCGGCAGGGATTCCCAAATCGTTCGGGATTTTGCCTCGTCTGCGAATAAGTAAGGGTCGACAAATTTCTGGAAACACACCCGTGACCATTGACTAGTTGTATTATGCTGTAGTACCTTATGTTATTTATACCCTTGGAATGGCCAACCTATCTAGGTCATGGTGAGTATTATTTTGTAGAAGGGAAATAGTCAGTAGCAATCTATAACACAATTATATGCTTATCCTACATAAACTATGGAAACTATTACAAAAACAAATATTCAATTCAATGAATAATGTCTTATTTTCATTGGTATATGCAATGAGGATTTCTGGGTAATCATTTTTTGTCCAATGTCAAGTCTCTATTTGATCATGTGACGAGAGGATACGATGTGTAGGCTATCCCATTTAAACGTAAAAATGTCCTTCGTTAAGTCAAACGATGCAACATGAACGTGTTATTATTGCATTTTTAGCGAGAAATCAATGTTTAACATAGCCTTATAACAGAAAAACAGTATTTCATGAAGCAGAAAACAAGGAATTAAGAAGGTTTTGATGAGACCCCAGTCAAGTCAATGGAAGACTTGCCTCTAAAAATATCCTTCGTGAAGTCAAACGGTGTAACATAAACCTGTTATTATTGCATTTCTAGTGAGAAATCAATGTCAAAATTGAACAATATAACAGAAAAACAGTATTTCATGAAGCAGAAAATACGTAATTAAAAACATTTTGGTACCATTGATTTAATAGGAAGCGCTCAATCCAATATGGCGGACAAAGACGGATTGAGCGCTTCAGAGTTCAGAGTTTTGTATATATATTCAGACTTCGTTTTGTATATATATATTCAGACTTTTGTATATATATTCAGACTTTTGTATATATATTCAGACTTTTGTATATATATATTCAGAGTTTTGTATATATATTCAGACTTTTGTATATATATTCAGAGTTTTGTATATATATTCAGACTTTTGTATACAGTACTGTGCAAAAGTTTTAGGCAGGTGTGAAAAAATGCTGTAAACTAAGAATGCTTTCAAAAATGGAAGTGTTAACAGTTTATTTTCATCAATTCTTCATAAATTAACAAAATGCAATGAAGGAACAGAAGAAAATTCTAAATTAAATCGATATTTGGTGTGACCACCCTTTGCCTTCAAAATAGCATCAATTCTTCCAGATACACTTGCGCAGTTTTTGAAGGAACACGGCTGGTAAATTGTTCCAAACATCTTAGAGAACTAACCACAGATCTTCTGTGGATGTAGGCTTCCTAAAATTCTTCTGTCTCTTCATGTAAACCCAGACAGACTCGATGATGTAGAGATTAGGGCTCTGTGGGGGTCATACCATCACTTGCAGGACTTTCTGTTCTTCTTTAAGCTGAAGATAGTTGTTAATGACATTGGCTGTATGTTTGGGGTTATGTTCCTGCTGCAGAATACATTTGGTGCCAATCATACGCCTCCCTGATGGTATTGCATGATGGATTAGTATCTGCCTGTATTTCTCAGCATTGAGGACACCATTCATCCTGACCAAATCTCCAACTCGACTTGCAGAAATGCAGCCCCAAACTGGAAAGGAACCTCTACCATGCTTCACTGTTGCCTGCAGACTCTCATTATTGTACCTCTCTCCAGCCTCCAGCGAACAAACTGCCTTCTTCTACAGCCAAATATTTCTAATTTTGACTCATCAGTCCAGAGCACCTTCTGCCATGTTTCTGCACCCTAGTTTCTATGTTTACGTGCTTAGTTCAGTCACTTGGCCTTGTTTCCTTGTCGGGATAGAGCTTTTTGGCTGCAACTCTTCCATGAAGACCACTTCTGGCCAGACTTCCCCGGACAGTAAATGTCTGTACCTGGGTACCACTGGTTTCTGCCAGTTCTGAGCTGATGCCACTGCTTGAAATCTTCCGATTTCGAAGGTAAATAAGCTTGATGTGTTTTTCATCAGCTGCATTAAGTTTCCTTGGCTGAATTTCCTGAACGGCATGCTATAATAAATATATATATACGTGTACATATATACATATACTGTATATATATGTATATATATATACACACTCACTCAAACATCTATATTTGTGTGTGTGTGTGTGTATGGAGAGACACAAATAATACATTAGCTCAAGTGTGTGCCCTATTCATAATCTTTTGAAGTGTATAATGACCATACATCCTTTTGTTAATGATTCATCCTCTCGATAATGATTCATTCATTTTTCACAGGCTTCAATTCTTCTGTGGTCATCAGACTATTACACTGCTTTGTTACGACCAGCTCTGCTGCCCACAGTATCACACACTCTTTTTTGTGTCTTCCGTGTGGGTGTGTGTGGGTGTGTGTGTGTGTGGGTGTGTGTGTGTGTATGTGTGTGTGGGAGGCATTGAGAGAGAGCACAGAAGTGGCTGCTGTTTTCTGAAGCAGCAGGCCTGTCTGAGATGAAGTCGCTCACCCGTGTTCATAATTATAGTAATCCTGGGTGTAATAGTCCTGCCCAGGGTCGATGCCCGACTCCATTGAGAGCTCCTGCCGAGAAAAGAGACTCATTATCCATACAAAGAAGCACAAAGACTGTGTGTGTGTGTGTGTGTGTGTGACAGAGAGAAAGAGAGAGAGAGAGATAGAGAGAGAGAGAGAGAGAGAGAGAGCGTGCAAGTGACTGAAAGGTAGAGAGTAAAAAATAAAAGACAACATAAAGCGGCCTAATGTGTAAACGAGACGACGAGGAAGAAAGACTGACTGGACATAGAGAAAGAGAATGGAGCCAGAGCAGACAACAAGGCCGTGAGAGGAGAGGAGAGGAGACAGAAGCAAGGAGACAATTAAAGGAAACATTAGAAAGAAAGAAAGAAAGTATACCTCAGGCCGCAAGAGAGAAGGTCGCAGAAGTTGTTGCTGCTGCCATCATTCAGAGAACAGAGAGGATGGGGAGACAGAGGAGAGGAAGAGGCGAAACAGAAAAGAAAGAGAGCTTTGTTTTAAAACAATAAAGGACCGGGAGTGAAGGCAAGGAGGGACTCAAGCTTGAGGGAAGAGGTCAGGGTTGAGTTTGATAAAAGAAAAAAAAAAATGACAGTTTTGCCTGTCTGTTCCCCCCCATCAATCACAGCCGAGGTGGCAGGTCCGCCGACCTAGCAGTTTTAGAAGAAGACCCACACACACCTCAATCTCCCCAGACACACACAAAGTTTTCAGTATTTTCCCCTTTAATCCTGATCTGGAAATCATTTTACTTTTTTATCAAGCTCTATCTAGTGATAAAAATGGACTCAGGCTTTTCAGCAAAGAGAAAATGCATTCTAGGACAAATGTAATGTATTTTTTGTTTTTTTTCAACGGAAAATGAAAACACTTACCTCCTGATGTCCGTAGCCTCTCCTGTGAAGGACAAACATGGTGGAGAGAGCAGGGAGTGAGATTACGAGAGATAAACAGCCTTAGGCATTGTGAAAGTTAAGCATTATATATGCTCCGCTATCTCTAGAAAGGGGGGGGGGGGGGGGGGGTTGCTTAAATCAAATGTCTTGGCCATCTTTCCCTTTCAAATGCAAGAGTGCAGTGATGGCAGGGCACACTTTACTTGAAAAGCGGACACAAAACACATTTCTCATAAATCTGTTTTATTATTAAGTCTTAGTCAGCAAAATGCATGAAAGCAGGGGCTCTGTGGGGCAGTTAAAGACAGACAGAGAGAAAGCAATAAAAAAGATATGAAGGCTCCATAGAAAGAACATTAGATTCAGATGTGGTATCAGAGTAAACACATTAAAAAGTGTGTGTTTTTTTATCATGTAAACTTTCTCAGGGGTAGGTCTTAGGCGGGGGAAAAAGGCTGGTCGCACCATGGGACGAGAGCCCACCCTCAACCCTACTATCCCCAATCATTTCAGAAATTGATTGTAAACCTGATGATTAACAGGGCTTCCTGTCCACTAAACAGCATTATTATGTGTTTTTCAAGTTGGGAAATGCGCCTCTGTGATTGTGTTGGTGTTGAGTCTCCAATCACTACTACAACTCTGTTTGCCTGTGATGGTCGATCAGGCTGACAGGCATCTTGTACCTGGGCAGACATTTGTGTGTGTGTGTGTGTGTGTGTGTGTGTGTGTGTGTGTGTGTTTTAATCCAAAAATGAAATTTTCTTTTTTTTTGGTTGAGTTTCACACGGCCCCTCACGATTTTTGTGCGTGTGTGTGTGTGTGTGTGTGCGTGTGTGTGTGCATGTGTGTGTGTGCGTGTGTGTGTGTACGTGTGTGTGTGTGTGTGTGTGCATGCGTGCATGTGTGCATGCGTGCGTGTGTGTGTGTGCATGTGTGTGTGTGTGCGTGTGTGCATGTGTGTGTGCATGTGTGTGTGTGCGTGTGTGTGAGCGTGTGTGTGCGTGTGTGTGTGCATGTGTGTGTGTGTGCGTGTGTGTGAGCGTGTGTGTGTGTGTGTGTGTGTGTGTGTGTGTGGGTAGATACAGGAATGTGCTGTCCCATTCAGTAGTCAAGGGCAGCCAGGCACTGGCATACATGATCCACCTCACATTCCTGCATTCAAACCCCCCAGAAAAGAACCTCTTATCTGCTAAGCACAAGAGCATCTTATTTGAATGGAAATGAGGGTTTCTGCATTTTTACAGTGTTTGTGTGTGTATGTGGCAATATGTGTGTGTGTGTGTGTGTGTGTGTGTGTGTGTGTGTGAAGCCATGTTGTTTGTGTATCTGTGCTAGTGCAAGTGTGTGTGCGCACACTTTCACATGTATAAGTGAGAACATGACTGAGCAGAGGAGTGGCGACGGTGCTGCAATCTGTGAGGAAGCCCCCTTTCGCTTGCACACGGGCTGGGAAATTAAAATTCCCGGCAGGCGGTCGACCATCACAGCCAAATTGCTCCAATTGTTCTCTGATGGCGGTGTAATGAGGAATTCAGAATGAAGATTTATCGCTAAACAAGGGTATGTGACTTTCAGAGGACTTCTGGAGAATCCTACACTCCCGGTTTCTACTCTACCCCCCCCACCTGGCAATTCCTGATCCCCCCTGTAACCCCCCCCCCCCCCCCCCCCCCCCCCCCGCCCCTGCCATCCCTCCTTGCAGTGTTACATTCCGAGCGACCAATGACACTCGTCCAGGGAAATTCCTCTCGCTCCTTTCTCTCCGGAATATTCCTGCTCTGCTCTGGACACCTTGTGTGATAGATAACGGGCCCTATTAAAGGGTTGGCCTGGGCAAGTCTAGCCAGCTCTGAGACAAATGGCCCACTCCAGGGCTCCACAGGCTGGTTAATTAATAACACTCAACTATCTGTGCTCTAGCATCTGCGTGTTTGCCTTCTGGCCTCCACTGCTGGGGCCTTGGAGTGACACGACTGGAACGTTCACCTCTGAAACACCCACACACACACATGCGCACACACATACACACACACACAGCGCCAAGGTTGCGTGACCAAGTGAGCGCTCATCGTTCTTTTGCAGCACGGACGAGTGACACCGCAGCAGGAGGCGGCCATTCATCTCCGGACCCACCGCATGTGTGCGAGGAGAGAGAAAGTGAGAGAGACAGAGAGAGAGAGACAGAGTGATAGAGAGAGAGAAAGAGAGAGAGAGATGAATGGATGGGTGAGTGGGGTCCATATATTTTCTATTAAATGTGCCAGAAAAGCAGCGGCCACAGTGCCAAAACAAAGAGTTCACCTGTCAGGTTGTCCGTGACGCAACATGATCGAAACACTGGCTCTGGCGCTCGCAGCTGTTGTGCTGTTTACGTGTTTAATGAGTGCATTTGGATGTCAGACCAGGGAATTTCCGCCGACAGTAATTCTGTCTTTACAAAAGGCCATTTGGACTAATGCCACCTGTCTTCTGTTAGATTCACTGATCAATCTGTTGATGGTCTAATAATGAAATAAGACATGGAACACCTCTGTAGGGTTTGAGTAAAACACAAAGTCAAGAGGTAAACAAACAAAACATATAACTGTCAGAAAGATTAAAGATGAAGCATTTTGTTTTCAGGGCAACAATACCATTAAGAAATGCAATACATGCAGTACACAGAAATGGGGTGCAACACCAGGTTTTTATCACTCCCTCAATAACTACAATGAGGTTCAGTTGTGTGAGTTTCACTGATGGAGCCGAAGGCATACTAGGTGAGAACTTCAGGCTACAACAGGTGAATGGGAGTTAGAAATGATAATGACATTGAGGTGTTCTGAAGGTGAATTTGGGAGGGATTAAGGAGTACAACCACTCAAATTCAGCCACTTAGAAACGCAAAGAACTATCTTGCAACAAGGGCTTTGTTTTATTATTATTTTGAATTACTTGACACAAACTAGGATTATTAGGGCTGGGTATGAGGGTATTAGGGTTTTTGGGTGGTTTGGTTGTAGTTGTGGTGGACGTGGACGTGGTGAGAGATGGAGTTATGAGGGGCCGTGAGGGACATTATTCAGAATATCTCTTACATACACATATGAAAAGATCTCACATACACTACTGAAAAGCTCTCAAACACATATAAACTGAAAGGCTCTAATCCACACATATGAAAACTTTTCATATGTGTGTATGAAAGCTTTTTATTGTATGTATGAGAGCTTGTGATGCATTAACTAAACTGCATGTGCTGGAGTCATAGTTTTGGTATTTTGCATTGTTGCTGCTAATATTATTATAATATTAGTTTTGTTATTATTAATGTTATTAATTGCTACCTAATATTGTTTCTTGAATTAAGGGCTACTGCCATTTTAAAGTATTTATCTATTTTATATGTTTGCATTTTTGGGATCAAGCTAAACAACGTTGGCTCTATTTATAGAAAAGGAGACAGGATGCAGCTTCACACATCAGCACGGGTGTCAACAGGTCCTCTAGTGAAGGCAGGTGGATCCCTTGAGTAGGTTATCTCATTTAAACCAGGATTAGACAGAAATGCTGGAAGAGTCACATCGTACGTGCCTAGCAAACACTCCCAAGTGTGAGAAGCGGAGAGGCGAGGAGAGGTGAGCGCACAAAGAGGCATCGATCAACGAATGATCAATCTCAGGGATTTGCGTTCAGTGTCCGATAACTTGATGGCGTAGTTGCTCCCGGTGAGGCTAACATATGCAGAGGCATGCTACTGGGCCTAGCGTGTGTGCAAGGGTAGGGTAATAAAACGTCGCACAGCGTTTAGCACAGCCATCACTGACCTAAATTAGGAAAAGACTAATCCTACACAATGGAAACAATGTAAATGTTTTCAGTACTTGGGCATACACACACTTGGCACATGACTACACAGGCACATGACTGTTACCCCACATCCAGTGGGGTCATCTTTGACCTTCTGTTGCATATCATTGCACCAGAAATCCAGTCTTTAATTAAAGACCAATGATGGCCGTCCATATTCTCTCCAGCTGATCTTCCTGTCATTAAGTGACAGAAATAGTGACTGCCTGAGGAGATACGCTCGCTCACCTGTGACTGAGCTCTAAACGGAAACCAATAGGTGGATCTTATAAGTGCTTCTGTGCTCACTCCTTTCATGAATTCCACAGTGAAGTTCGAATGTCATCGACCACTTTGCGCAGGTTTGCTGTCAGTGGCAAGTTCAAGGAGCTCAATTTCTTTTTTCTCTTTGGCAGGTGGAACCAATGCTGAATAACTTTCTTAGAAAAGGCTTTTACATAATGCATAATGCAAACATACCCAAACCACCTGTGTGGCATCGGGGCAAGACAAAGGGCCCTAATCTCACAGGGCAATGAGCTGTGTGCTAAGTGTGTGCCGAATTGGTAGTCAGAAAATGGCGCAACACCAAAGAGAGAACAGGAGGGACCGGTAAAACAGCACATTCATTTGTGGGTGTACCGTTGAATTTGTGTCTTCTGAGCCGGCAGGAATTCTGGCATGTGCTGTCATGACAAGCCACTTATCTTTTGTTTGGTTTAACTCGAAAAGACATCAGTACATGTTATACAAATATTTAAACTGTTAAATTGTCATTGTGAAATTATTAAATATGTTGAATTGATAAATTATGCCCAGCACACTCCAAACTACCAAATTCTAATCATTGCTGTGGTCTTCACGTTATTTAACATTTACATAATAAACATGCACGCAAACAAGCTACATAAGATATTAGGGAAATGATTGTATAACCACTTATGTGATGGAGAAAAGAAAGTGCTGTATAGGAACTTAACTGATAAACCAAAAAACATCAAGGTCATCTTCAAAGCATTTTCTTGCACAATGATGACATACTCACAGTTTATTGGCAAATCATTCCCAGCAAAGATGTCCATGAAACACAGGTTATAGTTTATTTCCAGAGTGAAGAGTGAATAATCCCAAATGGTTAATAAACCAAGCGAAGATTCAAATAATAATACAAAATAAGAAATGATGTTTCTGTGTCTGACTTGATTCATTCCTTTTTGCACTTCCAAGTTCAATCTTAACTACCACTTTACCGAGAGACCTTTATTTTAGAATGCTAAATGGGAGAACGGCACGGTGATCTGTGGTCTAAACCGAGTGAGTACTAGGCTATGAAACAAAAAAGAAATGTAAATTCTCTGTCTCACTTTCAGTTTTTTTTTTTTTTTTAAACATTAAGGCCCTGATAAACGATAGGCTACTGGATTCTTTTATTCACTGTCTGTGTGGTGTTAAGTGTAGTTGCATAGCCTACATAGCCATTTGGCAACATATTTTGTTGAGTTAAATGATCGTCAATTTAGTCCCTGAGTGGTTGATGTTATGCTGTCAAACTGTGAAGAGATTAGATTAGATGCGCCTCACAGACATTGTAAGACGGAAGTGACAGAACGCCTTCCTCAAAACAATATCCTAACCACGCCTACATTTCGATCAGACACACCCAAATGAAGTCTTGGTCTGCCCTCGAAAGCACTTCGGTCTGTGCACATGTTATGCAATTACCAAATGAATGTGCCCTAGTACTGAAAATAGCTCTCCGCCATGCCTGTCTTTGTTGCGCGTTTGAACCTGCAGTGCACATCTATTAAACTATGGCCCAAAGAGTCCAAGAGAAAAGAACAGGAGAAATGGGAGACAGAAAGCATGAAGCGTGGATTTGAGCAATGTTTTTATAGAATACATATGTGCAGCCAAGTAAAACTAAATTATAGCCTCATTTCAAATTCCTCCCCGGAGAGGAGCCTTCAGACAAAGTTAACTGAACATGGAACAGAACCTTCTGGGTAACCAAATTGACTGTCAAAATGAGAGAAAAAAACAGAAACTACTGCCTCCATTCATCTTTTCCAAGTCCGTCTCAGTGATTTAAAAACACTTACTTACGTAACTCAATAACACGGACGCACACACACTCACAGACACACAAACACACACACACACAATTGTATTTTGAACTGAATCACAAACTGGAAAAATATTACTGTTTACAAAATAACACCCCCCCCCCCCTTACTTCCCAGTGTTCACAATGTCTCAAGAAATGCCAGAAGACTGACGGAACAACTGCAAGAACTCTGCAAACCGTGTGAACCGTGTAAAAAAGAAGAAACAAAAGAACAAAACAACGTGATGAAATGAGTCTGTGAATTTAAGCGCTACAGAGAAAAAGACAGATTAAGAGAAGGTGAGTGAGTGAGTGAGATTGAGTGAGTGAGTAAGTAAGATTGAGAGAGAGTAAATAAGTGAGTGAGAGTAAGTGAGAGTGATAGACAGTGAGACAAAGAGAGAGAAAGTGAGAGAGAGAGGGAGAGAGTGAGAGAGAGAGAGAGAGAGAGAGAGAGAGAGAGAGAGAGATGGTTAGAGTCACATGCTGGTAGACAGAGAGGGGAAACGCTTTTCCAGCTCCTCCACGATGGAGTTCATGTTGGGGTTGAGGGGCGGCAGCACAGGGAGAGCCTCCCCAGTGTCCTCCATCGCTGGCTCCGCTGCTCCATCACCTGCCACCTCAACCGCCACCTCCACCTCAGCCGCCGGAACCGCAGCTTCCTCCCCAGCCTCGGCCTCCTCTGTCTGGCTTCTGGAGAGGGGCTTGGGGTGCCTCTGTTTCTTGTCGATCTGACTGTACATGTTGGCAACGGACTTCTCTATGTCGGCTATGTTCTTGATGTTCTTAAGGATGCCCTTGAGCTCGCGGCGGGGCTGCTCGGGCTCCAAAGAGGGGAGCGGAGGTGGCGGGGGTCGGAGTGAGACCGGCCGCAGGGAGGTCACTGCGGGGAGGGGCGGGAGCACGAATGGGGAGGCAATGCCTGGGACTGAGGAAGGTGGGTCCATGGAGGGAGGAGGGAGGGGAGGCGGAGGAGGTGGTGGGGGGTGTGGAGGTTGGTATTGTGGTGGGGATTGTGGGGGGGTAGAGTAGGACTCGGGCGAAGGAGAGGTGGGAGGGGGGGGAGGAGACTGGGTTGGGGGAGGGGGGGTTGGGGGAGGCGGAGGCGGAACACTGGGCGGGTCGGGGATGATCTCCACAGTGACCGAGTACGGCTCGGAGGCGAAACTGGCCCTGATCTTGCGGAGGGCTGGTGGGGTGGGCTTGTGGGTCGGCGGGGGAGAGGACCCATCGGTCTGTGTGACCACGATCGCTGGGGGCCCGTCTGGTGGGGGAGGCGGCGGTGGCGGCCTATCAAACGCCATCATCAGGTAGTCCAGCGAGCACCTGGAATCCCGATTCTGCCGCTGCTTGGCCTCCTGTATGGCCTCCTGCAGCGCCTGCTGCTCGAACTGCCTCGCCTGCTCCTTCACGGACAGCTTCTGCTCGATCCCTGCTCCTCCACCCCCTCCACCCGCTAGCTCATTGATGCCCATATCGTGCCCCCTGCTCCTTTTCATCTGCGTCTCCCAGCGGCCCGTGCGGTCTAGCGCTGCCTTCCTCCGCAGCGTCTCGTAGGCGTTCGCCCCTCGCAGCCTGGAGGGCAGCGTCCAGGCGTGTCCGGAGCGTGCATCTTTGGGCATCGGGAAGCGCGACAGCACCCCCTTCAGGCGGCGGCGCTGTGGCGAGTGCGTGCCCAGCAGGTCGCGGCGCCGCTGTGCCTTGCCATCGGCGCCCGGGCTGCTCTGCGTGCCGTCATCGGCGTACAGCGGGTTGTGCGTGGTCACTGGGTTCTCGTCCGACAGGAAGGTAATGTTGCTGCTGGATTTGGGCAGGTTGTTGAGCAGGGTGCCATTGTGCGCTTTGGAGATTGCGCGCGTGGCCAACGTGCTGATGAGACGCTGGCGGTCGCCTGCCCCGATCACGCCATGATTGCTTCAGATCACAATGGTGTGTGTGTGTGTTTGGGGGGTGAATGAGGGGGGGGGGGGGGGGGGGGGAAGAAGAAAGGAAAAAAAACAGACAGAACAGAATGGCTTGAGCGGAAAATTAGACAGAAATAAACAAACAGAATGAAACAGAAGAAGAAATGGAAGGGCGAAGTTTCAGAGTAACAAAAAAGCATTATAGTCACTGTACAGTCTAGAGCAGGGGTTTTCAATTTCATTGAATGTGAGCCTCCCCTTGGAAACCCCACACAGGTATTTTGTGTTCCTGGAATGATGTTTGAAAAACAACTGATAGCCCAATAGGCCTACATGTTTTTTTTATTTGTATTTCTTTTAACAAAGTACATTCACAAAAAAGGGCCTATTCATAAAATGTCCATCCAATATTTCCATGTCAGAGGCTACTTTTATTGAAACATCACGAACAGAGGGCCTATGCCTACTTTTAAAATTGAACTCTCATTGCAAATTCATAAACAATCGTTTTCAACAGCAGACAACTTAACAGACGACAGTGTCAAACTGAACTCGCGTCAACACGAGACGTCAACTGAAATAATAATAATAATAATAATAATTGTGACCGCAATTCATCACGTTTCCTCTCAAAAAACTCCAGTGGCTTGTTAACTAAAGTCGTGTGCTTTGTTTCCATATGACGGCGCAGTTTGCATGGCCGCATACTATCGTTAGCCAAAACCTCTTTGCACACCACACACTGTGGCAGAGGTGCGCTCTCGGAACCCGACCATGTAAACCCTATTTTTAAGTAATCGGGATCATATTTCCTACATTTTTTTTTGTGGGCTCCTCCCTTTCTGCTGACTTCGGTTGTTGTATCAGAAAGCGATGCATTTTTCATTGGGCCAACTTGTTCACACACGCAAGCACGAACAATGAGTTAACTGCAGAAACGGAAACCGTTATATATTTCTTTGCTTGTTTCGCGCCTCCCCTGCGACTCTTTGGCGACCCCCAGGGGAGGCCCGCCTCACCTATTGAAAACCCCTGGTCTAGAGAAAATAGTTATTAATCTTTAGAAATGAGTTGGCTGTGACTCAAACACTTTTTAAAAGCGTTCAAATATTTACAAAACAAATATCTACAACTGCCACACAGCAACAGACAACGCCTTCTAGACGACACACTTAAGGATTCAAAACACAACATGGGATGATTGGAAACTAAACCAGCAAATTACACAGCACACAGGCCCTCTGAGACCAGTGAGGACTTCAGCGTAAGCTACAAAAACACATTGCCCACCGTTGCTACCAAAACAAATATAGTGTAGCCCTGCAGACAAAATGGCTGGATAGAGGCAGGTGTTAAGGAGCTTATCTATCACAAATAGGGAAATGTGCAGCTATCACGGCTCCAGCAGCACCCTGCAGTGGCTAAAGCGGAATGCTGAATTGGCTAAGAGCGAAGGCCTAGCTGTCTGCCAGACGACACGTCCAGCTTGACCTTCTTGTGCGACTATCAAAGCGCTCCTATGCTATACATACACAATGAAGCCCTGGGACTGCATCAAACTACGATGGAAACCAGGGAACCAAGGCAGCTTAAAAGCCAAACAAACTAACTACTGGGATACACAGTCCACTCACAACATACATATGCTACTGGAGTGTAGCTCGCTACGGCACATCAAAACGCACACACATCCATGAGCAGACACAGATTTACTTACTTAAGCCTGATATCCATTCAGAAGAATAAGTTAAGGAAGCAATGAAAAAACATAGTAAACAAGAACACTTAAGGTATGATATTGAGTGTCTATTTAAGCTATTATTTTAAGATGACAGCAATGATCATGGTAATGATGGTAATGATGATGGTGATGGTGATGATGATGGCAATAAAAATGGTGATGATGAGAAGAGAGGGTGGGTGAAAGTACGGTGGCAGTGCAAGGAATGAGTCACCTTAGCTGCAAGAGGGGCACTGAGGGAGGAGGGCACACTGGCAACATCATCATCATAATCATCATCATCATCATCATCATCATCAGGCTGGCCAGAGGCACCAAACCAGCAGGGGCACAGGGGTGGCAGTAATCATGTTTTTTTTCCACCCAGACATTATGATTTCACCAAGGAGAGGATTGGAATTCATATATGATTATGTCTAAGACCTTTCTGCTGGACAGCTCATCAATTTTGCCTCCTGTGGGCAAACCCCCCCAAAGGGATTGATGAAGACCACTGTTGTTTCGTCAGATAAGGCACAGACGAAATCATCAAACACTAAAAAAAATCCAGCTCTGGTTTGGCAATATGTATTACCCTCAAGTGATATAAGGCAAAGGAACATTTCTGACTGCACGTGTAAGAAGAAGAAGCAGCTCTATCTCCCTGCAGACACATCTTATTAAGGCTGAAAAACCAGTCCTGAGCCATCAAATGGCTTATCGATAAAAATTAATTATAGTTCCATCATGACGGGGCCCAGTGTGAATTAATATTTCAATTATCTTAAATTGACATCCCATTCCCCCCCATGGCACTTTCACTTTCTGAGTGAGGGTGGGTGGGGTAGGGGGTAATCGCATAGTATTTTCAGTTTAATAAAAAAGAGAAAGAAATAATTTCCTTATTCCAAATTGTGTTTTCATGGAATATGAAATCCTATTATGTTAAAAGGAGCATATCTCCCAGGCACGAATGAGAGAGAGAGAAAAAAAACAGCTGAGGTATGACCAAGACATTCTGACGAGCCTTTTCCCTTGCTATGGAGTTTTGGTGAAATCATCATAAGCCTCTTCCTCTCAGCCAGAGAGGCCATGCCTGCTTCTCAGAACAACTTACACATTTAGCTTAACAGCTAAGCAGTGTCATGTTGGCACACAGTCTAGGAAAAGTTACTCAGGGTTGTGAGCTTAGCTCAAAACAATGCCTGGATAACACAGCGTTTGACTGTGGAGTATTATTCACAAACATAAATGAGAGATCTAGACAGGAAAAAACTGTGAGAGACAGAGAGAGAGAGAGAGAGAGAGAGAGAGAGAGAGAGAGAGAGAGAGAGAGAGAGAGAGAGAGAGAGACTTTGCAGAAGCACACCTGGTGTTGCCTTCCACAGCACAGCATGTAGCAAACAGTCATAGCAGGATGTCAAAGTGTTCCCCCCGAAAACTAACTTTTGCCCGGGAGCTTACAGTAAAATATCACCAGAGGCAATTTCCAACACTATCTCCCTCCTTCCTGTGCTTCTCAGAACATCCAGTATTAGCAGCAGGAAGTGGGAAATATCACCAGTACGTACATTAAAGCTAAGGCTAAGCTACTATATTAATTAATATGAAAAACAATGTGCTTCACTATTAATAAACCAATAATTAAGTTCAAAACTAACATTCATATGTCCAAATTCCTTTATCTATTACATTTAGTTAGCATTACTTAATGAAATCAATGAATGGCTGAATCACGCATCTCCACATTATCCAATTTTAAGTGACAAACACATTCACTTACATGGTGCTGTCCCCCAGCTCCTCGTACAGGTTGTTGGTGGCGGCACCAACAGATTTGCCCACTGGCAGGGACATTTGGATCCGAGCTGTTTTGGCACATTCTGCCTGTCGCCTTGAATCACAGGAGTCAATAGCAGGTTATGAAACAGCCCTTGGAAAGGCCTTTGTATAAAAGCATGCTTCTAGATGTAACACAGTCACAAACTCAGAAACAATATAAACTCTATGAAACTCTTGAAAGAGTTCAAGAGACGGGCTCTGCAGTAATTAGGGTGAACACTTTTCCAATGTCAATACACTATGGGACTGAGACCATGGATCAGTTGAATGAATCTAGTAAAAAGCCTGGTTCCTCTTTCACTTTCTCCACCCACAACTTTTCCTCCTCTGTCTCCGGCTGAACCGTGACGGGAGGGGGCACCAGACTGCACACGTACACACCGATACAAATCTCAAATTCAGACAGCGACTCCCGTGTATTCAAAGAAACCAATTTTGCCCCTAATGTTTTTCATGTGCTGTCCTAGACAATAATAATGTACTGTTTTCTTTTTTTTCTTAAAGAAATAAAAGAAAGCAGGGGGTCATGGAGCATATGTGCTTGGAATTGTGACGTGCTGAGAGAACTTGCTGTTTATGTCTATGTAATATCTATCAAAGACAACATCATACTCACTCTTTAAATCTGAGGATGCAGATGATGAAGAAGCAGACGCCGATGCCAGGCAATACAAGGAGGACACAAACATAGAAGGTCATTAGACTCATAAAAAAGTGAGGTGCTGGGTCAAATGCATCCCAACCAGCTGTAAACCTCCCAACAGCTCTATTGAGCCCATCAGGACACTTGGCTAAGCTGCAGCAATACAACAACACTCATAAAAAACCCACAGCACCTTCAGAGGACTGTATTCTACTGGGGATGGGTTTGATGATTGCTACGCTAGATGTGTGCTGATCTGCTAACGTGTGCAGAATGTTACAATGGTCCTCTCTTTAGAATGCACAACAATGATCCTCTAATATTTGTGTTGCGTGGTGTTAATTAAAACTGCTTTCACGCCATGTCAGTGCAAGATTGCAGATGCAGCATTTGATAGAGCATGACATCTCTTCAAAGGCACATGTAATTATCGTGACTGGGTGTGTGTGCACATCCCACGTGTGTCTGTAAGCATGCTTTTGTGTCGCATGTAAAAATATGTGTGTGTGTGTGTGTGTGTGTGCATGTGTTTGCGTCAGCAGAGGTGTGTACTCACTGCCTGTAGGTGACGATGACGATGAGGATGGCGGGTATGCAGCACAGGATGATGATGATGGCCAGGGCGAGGAGCGCGCCCTCCGTGTAGCCCACCGACTGCACCGACTTCTTCACGCTGGCCACCAGGTCCGGCGTTCGGATCTCCAAGATGCGCCCGCCACGGCCCAAATAAGGCTGGAACTCCTTGTTGATGTCCAGCAGCTTTCCGTCCAGGAACCTTTGAGGAACATGCACAACGGTGACACGTCATTCATCTCTGGTCTTGGAACAAGTCTTAGAACCGGCTATAGAGCTATCAGGAGACAAACAATTACCATCTCATCTTTGACCATCATAAAAATGAATAAGCCTTCACAAAAGCATATTAAAATAGAGGTCATTAAAGTTCCTCCTGCAGTAAGTAGGGTGAACCCAATAATAAAGAGGTCACTGATCAAAGGAGAGATTCTGTGGTTATAATTCCCGTCAGGAACCTGCAGAACATACCCAACGCTGACACCACTCATGTCCGGTCTTGGCAGAAGTCTTACAACCGGCTGTATGGTCAGGGGGCAAACAATTAGCATCTCATCTTTGACCATCATATAAGTGGATAAGCCTTCACAAATTAATCTTTTAAAAGAGGGCACTAAATGTACTCCCTTCCCCTCAAGTAGGGTGAACCACGAATAAAGAGGTCAATCATCAAAGGAGAGATTTTGTGGTCATAATTCCTGCTCAGAAACCTGCAGCCACATGACAGAAATGGTGGCATCCTCCATGTCCATTTGCCAAGAACAGGTTGTATAGTCAGGGGACATTCTTGCATAAATCAACTATATTGTCATGTCACATAATGTTACACAGATGATCACGGAGACCCATTATTTTGATCTGCTGAGATCTCCTGTTTTTCTGTTATGGGCAATGACAGATGAATACAAGACCATTATAGATCCTGTATTAGTCAAATCAAGCCACTGTCACTACATATTAACATTAGCATTTGTTAAACCTTTCTTCCTTCCTTCACTCAAACACTCTCTTCCAATACAAAAAAAAACAATTATGAGACTTTTCTCTCCAAGGCCTCTCCCTGCCGCTTTGTGTGAAGCACATCTAATTCATTTACTAAAAGCCGGGCAGTTGACAGTTGGCAAACAGTCCATACGACGACATCAGGGAAGCTTTCGCACGACTTTGCCTCTCGGAGACAACAAATAACATATTACCACTGAGAAAGATCTAGGGGTGGATTAAGTCCTTACACACCGAGTGTTACTCCTTGTTTGTTGAGCGGTTTTAGGATGGAGGTGTAAACAGCTAATGGTGCCCTTACCCAGGGAAGCTGGCTATCATAATATTGGTGTAGCACGGAGTGCAAGAGAGTGAGGTGAATGAGTTATGAAGCAGGTGTTCTGAAGAACAGAGGGAAGGAGCACAACCACACTGACTACCCGTCTCAGCACTGCCTGTCAGCAATGCCTGTCAGCACTGCCAGCACTGCCTGTCAACAAATGTGCTAGCCTACGTACCCTTAATATGCATCCAAGTCTGCTGGGAATAGTTTAGCCAAAATTATATTTAATGTCAGACCTATATATGACCAAGAGCTCCTGACCAAACTCAGGGTCAGGCTGAGTTTGTTGATGATGGCTTGTGCAAATGGCCTGATGTGGGGAAAGGTGAGTGTCCAGGAAATGTGTGCGAGTGTGTGTGTGTGTGTTTGTGTGCGTGTGCGTGTGTGTGTGTGTGGGGGGGGGGGTTTGGGAACAGTGTTTCATTTTGGCTTTGGGTTCACTGTGAATGTGTGCAAACACACACTAATGGTCTGAGCAGGCAGTTTTTGGAGAACAAACATGGATGCTGGACAAAATCTTACCATTTAAAAAGCACATGCCTCTGTTTGCCTAAAGTGCACGCAGCTCAGGTGTTACATGGGAACCTATTGTGATGGGGGAGAGGATGTGTGAAAACAGTCCCTCTGGGTGGGATAAGGGGAGTTCAGATGCTCATCTTAAATGGCTGAGAGGATGAATGTTGATAAACGAGAAAAAAAGACGGTGTGATGAAGACTAAGTCAAAGGGAGGATAAAAGGAAGACGGGGTGGATGAAAAAGGCGAAAACAGAGAGGGAAGGATAGAGAAGAGGGATAGAGATAGAGAGAGCAGGAGCATTGAGAATGAGAGACCGGTGAAAAGATGACAATGAGAAAGGCACCCACTTGTAGAGCTCTTGACGAGACAGCGCGCGATTGGTCAGGGGGTCGATGGCGTACACCATCAGGTCCGACTTGGTATAATCCTCTTGCTCAAAGCTGTCTCCGTAGCGACGAGGCCCGATGGACTCCACAACGACTTTGGCCCCGGGGATTTGGTCTTGAACGTAGCGCTCCAGAATCCTACAGAAAGACAGAGAAGAAAGAGAGACAGAGAAAAAGAGCGAGAGCGAGAGAAAGGATATGACGGAATAACATAGAGAGTGAAGATGAGGGGGGAGAAGAAGGAACACCCTTCAGGGAGCATATTTATGAAAACCTTTTAAGAACAAAATGACAGGCTATGACCACAGTCTTTAGGGCTTTTCTACTGTCTTAATCTGCATATTCTGACTGTTTTGATTCAGGCTTAATAAGAAAGGGACACAGCCACCAAGTGAAGTTCAAACTAAAGAATTCATGAATCTTCAGACTCGAGAGAAATATGAATGTCAAGGGGATGGTACGCAAGTGACTGTGGATGCATATGTGGATAAATGCAATACCAGGCAATAACAGAGTGAGGCTGGTGTTGTACAGTATGAGTGTGAATGTGAGTGTGAGTATGTGTGTATGAGTGACAGTGAGTATGTGTGAGTGTGAGTATGTGTGTATGAGTGTGAGTGAGTATGTGTGAGTTTGAGTGAGTGTATGAGTATGAATATGAATGTGGGAATGAGTGTGATTGTGGGTGTAAGTGTGAGTGAAATATAAATGTGTGAGTGCCAGCGAATGATGTGTGTGTGTAAGTGAGTGTTGGGGACAGAGTGGATGTGTGAGTATTGGAATGTCTGTTAGAGAAAGAGAGATGTTCTGGCCTTCATAGCCGACTCCCACTCCAGGTGTAGAGAATTACAAGGAACCATATACCCGCTCCAGGCAGGGGCGACCGAGGGTCTCAACACAGACACACAAAAACACTGCTTTCCTGTTTCCCAAACTTCCCCTTGCAAGGCCCTGGAGTTTTGGTGAAAGAAAACACTCCTGAATGCTACTCCAGGCCTGTGTTTTATGTTTGCATCTCTGCGCTGCTGTGGTAGTGGGAGAATGCTTGTTTCTGGCATTGAATTGAGTGCACGCATTCAGATCCACACGCATTTCACACACTTCCTCATTAAGCGTGTGTGGGCATAATCATAAAGACAACAACCACTCTGCACTCCCTCACACACTGCAAGTGCTTTAGCATGCATGTACGCACATGTGTACATGTGACTGTGGACTGTGTAGGGGTGTGTTTGTGTGTGTGTGTGTGTGTGTGTGTGTGTGTGTGTGTGTGTGTGTGTGTGTGTGTGTGTGTGAGTAGGGCCTTCCCAGGCAGGAAGACACACCCTGTGTATTCATTCTTTCACTGTCAGGTGAATTTATGTTCATGCCCAAACACACACACATGCCCACACACTAACACACAGTCTGATCTTAATGCCTAGTGCCTTAGAGTGCCCTAGTGGACACACCCAACACAAGCCCTCATTACCTGTCCCTGCCCCTTGTCAGCCCACCAGGACAGCTCCTCAGGCTGAGGGCACTGGAGGGGGGAGAGTGGCACCATGATAGGTGTCATTCGGGGGGAAGACTGTGGCATTGGTCTCAGAGTGAGAGGGAGGGAGATGGGCGAGGAAGGGGGAGAGGACTGTGATGAAGTGTGTTTGGCACTTCAAAGCGGAAATGTCCTTGTGCCTCTCAGCGGGTGCCGATACCCCCACACATCCACAGCAGTCTCCACCAAGATCTCATCTCCCCGATGTGGCTGGCAATCCCTGCCAATTACCTGCGGTGATCTGGATATTCCCTCGCCCGTGAAAGAGAGAGAGAGAGAGACTCCACAAAAAGAAGAAGAAACAGAAAAGGGAAAAAAAAGAATGACAGAGGTGGAGAATGGGAGAAAATGACAAGGGGAGGAAAAGAAACGGGAGAGAGCGAAAAGAAGGGAAACCGCGGGGAGACAGAGCGGAGACGAGATTGATGCCTTTCCCTCTCAGGGGGTTGGGGCGGTTGTGGAGGAGGATGGGGGAGTGAGAGGGAGTGGAGAGGGGGGTGGCGCTGATGAGGAGAGACAATGCGAGAGAAGCGATGGCTGGCTGTCCACACAGCTGAGCCACCATCCCACCACCCCCTGCAGCCAAGATGGAGGCTTTTTTAGCACCGGGTTGCTGGTTCAACGGGTTGGCGGGGAGGGGGTGGGGGGGATTCGTCAGTCTGCCGGTGGTGCTTGAGAGTGTGTTTTGCCAGTGTGAAACTGGCACAGCAAGGGGGGTTTGTTCACGCAGCAGGGGAGCAGGGTACTGGACTGGCTGTGGAGAGGGCCCCGTGCCAGGGGTGAGAGAGCTAACCACCCCGCCCGCCTCAGATGCAGACGCCAGCTTACTAATACATAGTCAGTACGTTAAAGGGATAGTTCGGTTTTTAAGACATGAATCTGTATGGCTTCCCCGTCACCAGTGTCATGCAATCATCATGCATCACTTACCCCTGACAGGGTCCTGTGAGCAGAGTTCTCGTCCAGTTTTGGTCAAACCGAAAGTAGTCCGGCAGGTTTGCTAGACCCAGCAAAATAAAACGTCTCTCCTCCCAAAACATTATGTGTTCAAAAGAGTGATATATTTGCATCCCAAAAACATTGTAGTGGAAAAAGTCACACCTCGTTATCACTTGGCCCTATTTTCAATACGCTCGATACTGCAAGATCACAGCTAGAGTCTACCTGTTTGATTCGCGAAAGTTGATTCGCGAAAGTTTGATTCACCAAAGTTCCATGAGAGAAACGTCCGTCACAGGAAAACGATGCTTTATGTCAATTTTATCAAATGTTGTCTCAGTTTTCATCGTTTTCCTGTGACGGACGTTTCTCTCATGGAACTTTGGTGAATCAAACTTTCGCTGTCGGGGGTAAGTGATGCATGATTGCATGACACTGGTGACGGGGAAGCCATACAGATTCATGTCTTAAAAAGCGAACTATCCCTTTAACATGATGGCATAAACCCGATTTCGGCTAAAGCCCGGCTTCTCTATCCATGGGGGGTAAACTGCTTTATCTCACGGTACATGGCAGTGACAAATCCAGATCTTGGCTGCGTCAGTTCAAATCAAATGTGGAATGTTTACAAGCGGGCATCTGCTACCGTTGATTATACCGTAAATAAGTTGTGAAATGAAACAAAAACACATCACAGTTAAAGTTGTATTAGTATTGATTGATTCACATTGATATGAATGGATTACATGACTAACAAGTAGTGGAAAAGTAATATGAAAATATTTGTTCAGTGAATTAGCGCGTTCTGTTCAAAACAGTCGCAGTCAACGTTTTTCTAATGTCAACACATTGGTATAGCCAGGCAACCACATAACTATCATCTAAAATATCACGGTATGTCGCAACAAACCTTTGATCTAAACAGGATATTCAGTATGGAATGGGAATAGATCAGAGATAGATAGGAGCCGTCAGAATAATTCGCTTTTCTGTTGGCCATTTCTGATATGCAGCACATGAGGGCAAAGAAAATGGTGCATGGTCTTGATCATTTACATTTCGTTGCAGTATTTCAAAGTGAATGAGATGTGGGAGCACAAGAACAGTGAGCGCCTAGCAGCGATTATCATATCATAGACATATATGACGCATGTATATAAGTCTATGGACGGGATCTCAAGCATGCGAAAAGACGTCATCTCCAGTTGTTATCTAGTTTCGAAAGTTACAAGCACGCGTTGTCCGATATACAACCAAATTCGATCACTTATCTGGGGGTGTAAATCTGATTTCGGACACAGCAAATCTAGATTTGGGGAGTTACACGAAATGGATCTTCGATTTAAACCCCACAACGCCCGAAATCTGGACACATGTAACCGCACTGACTGTCAGAAGCCACAATGAGTCTGTAAAATATCATGGTTTTCCCATTCAACTCTGTCTGTTGTTTCACTTACTTATAATACAATTGATTGACATTCATTACATTCAGCAGATGCTTATATTCAATGTAACTGACCGCATCGCACACGTAAGCATGTTTATCGGTATGTGAGCTCCCCGGGTATTGAAACCATGACCTTGGTATAGTTCAGCTACAGGAACATTTCACAACATTTATGGGCTTTGAGTTCCCCTCATGCAGCATCTAATGATTAAAGCCAAGTAATGTTTTATCATACTTAAAGTGTTTAATATTTTACTCAGGTTACGTTATCCTAAAGTTGTGATTCTAAAACCAGCGAATCAGAAAAAGTACAATGGAGGTTCAAGACATTATTCTGTGTACAGACAACCTACTTTGCTGGAGAACTTGATGACACTTAGTGCAATAGATACTGGTTGGAACATGGATGCATCTTATGCCCGTAATTCCCCCATCAGTTCATTTCCCTCCTTTTCCTTGTCTAAAGTAGACCATTGCTGGGAATATGAATGTCCACTCAGCCCTTTCTAATTCCATGGATGAAATTGCTCTCTCCACCAAGCCAATAAAGCCATAGAGAGCTCCTGATGTTCAAATAACTTTCTGGGCAAACATGAAGCTCTCCATCTGGCTAACTACAGGGGAGGACTGAAGGCACAGGTTCCATGGGAGTCTCTGTTTGTGTGTGTGTGTGTGTGTATGTGTGTGTGTGTGTGCGTGTGCGTGTGCGTGTGTGTGTGTGTGTGCATGCGTGTGAGTGTGTATGTGTGTATTGGTGTGTCTGTATGTATATGTGAGTCAGTGTGTTTGTGGTTGTGTGTGTGTGAGAGAGAGGATATGCATGGCTGTGTATGTGTGTGTGTGTGTGTGTGTGTGTGTGGGAGGTGGAACCTGAAGTGGAGCACCACCCTCAGCGTTTAAGCCCCCGTGGAGTCGGCACAGCAGGGCGCCGCGTTTGATCTCCGCGAGAGACGGCGGGAATCAAAAAGGCCCCTTTGATTCGGACGCTCCTCCTGTGTCCAGGGAGGTCTGGGCCAGGCAGAGCTGAAGCTGCAGCACTGCTGCTGGGAGGTGCTGGAGTAAGGGCCTTTCAGACTACAGGCGCCGAATAGAAAGTGCTAGTCGCACAAGGCAATTCATAGTACACAACTGTGTGTGAGGAGGACTTAGTGTTTGTGACGACTGCCTGCTACACAACCGATGGTAACTCAGTTCAGACTGTGCAACTGGAGTCGCAACTTTAGCCGGTACTTTAGCAGGCCCTAATCATGTTCACTCATCACAAACACACTCTCTCTGACTAACTAACTGAGGTCTTTAGAGGACACTGGTGATGCGTTACCCCAGAAGCTGGTCTTTGTTTTGCTCCACCATGGTCGGCGAGACGTTGGAGACGACTATTTGCATGTCCAGCTGGTTCACCACAGACACCTGGAGAAGAGAAAAGATGGAGTGAGAGAAATGCATATGCCACTAGTTGCGGGGTAACAGTGGAGTCCAGTGTGGTTACTGGATAGCAATAGCATACTGATAGGCAATAATTAGGGTTTTGTATAATTAAGTATAGGTAACTTATACTAAGTTATTCCACAAACAAATTATGCTGGGTTTACCCTGTCCAATTTTACCACGGCCATTCCAGAATATGACTAACAATGTCTTCTGTAATTAAATGCAGGCATGCTGTGAGCTGTTTCAACTAATTTCTGACACATTTGGAATTTTAGTCACGCATTGTCCTCCTCAACAATACAGTGGGGGAGTGTGAGAATTCATCACACCCGCACACAGCATATGCCCAGCCTTAGCGACTGCCCGACTCCCATGGTGAATGTACCATTCCTGTGCAGCGCACGTTATGACACTACCCTCCTGCATCCCTGGGACCCTCTACAGTGGAGTGTCCTCAAATAATCTCTTTGGTTACAGCTGCGCCAGGCATCGCTACCGCGCCCCCCCCCCCCCCCCCCCCCCTCTTGGTCAGTGTCCCTCATTTAACTGGCTCTAATTCTGACGGTACAATGGGTCTCACGGGAGGAACTTTGCTAACTGCCTGGCAAGCGGCTCTTCCAGACTTGTTCCCATGAAACAAGGCAACCCTTCAAGAATTAGGAGAAGGAAATAGAATTCAAATTAAAAAATCTGAAGCATCCCTCTTCTCTTTTCCTTTTGTCTGGTCACGTTGTTCTTTATTCCATTAGGTGCCTGTTAGTGGAACAGGTTTTCCCTGCCACGATGGTGTTTAATCGAAGGTCCACATCTCCCATCCCCACCCCCTCTCTCCTACCCCTACCTCCCTGCAGCCCGAGCCACTTGGCAGGAACCTCCAGGCAGGTGGGCAGTAAAAAAAAAAAAAACCCACATACATTCATCTCAAACAAACCCAGCAGCCTAAAAGGGAGTAACAGACCAAAAACCTCGCCTAAGGAAGGGGAAAAAAAAGAAAATAAAACAGAAGGGTTTTGTTGCTGTAGCTTGATTTACGAGGCTACGCCCAGCATCTGCCCTGTTCTCCCAAGCCAGGAGGAGTGATGGGCCGAAGCTCTCTTATCTCCCCCAAAAAGGGAAGCCGAGGATGAGACTTCTAGGCTTCAGCTGCGTTGGCTGTGGATACCGTGGCTCTGCACGAGTTAGGGGCTTCCAACCCGCCGTCCCTCCCTCTTCACGTGGCCACCTCATGGGAGTGAGACAGCTTCTTGTGGCTGTCAATGGAGGACTTGAGCGGTCCTTGCCATCCGGTCATCAGACGGAGATTGATAATTACTTGGCAGAAGTGCGTGGGCTACCAGCTGGGCCTGGACAGCGCTCCTGTCCTCACAGCTTGTACTCATGGATCTTCTATTTCTTTTTTATATTTTTTTCTTGGAAGAGGCAGAATTACATTTCTGGATGCAGTTTTACCCCTGACTCAAACATGTTCTGATGAACAGATGCTGGATGTTGGCCATGCCAGAGGGCTTTATTGGTGATGGGAAGGGGCGCAGTAGGAAAAACAGGAGCTGGACTGAGGTTGTCATGGAGTGGAGAAGCACACTGATCAAGCTGTGTCCATATGAGACGCACACACAAATGCACGCACGCACACACACACACACACACACACACACACACACACACACACACACACACACACAGACAAACATAATGACATGCGCTCACTCTCTCTCACATGCAAGCTTCCACACAGGCTCACACACAAATAAAAACTATCACCCGCACACATACTAGCACACACACAAACAAACACACACACACACATGTCCATGTACACTCACCAACACAGACAAAACTGAATGCCCATTGAGATTCATGATGCACCACGGGTAAGCTTCATGGGGAATTATAATGCTACGTGCGCTGTGCTGTGAGTCCCATGGCATGACAGATACATTGTTAGTACCAGCCCTTCCTTTTCATGCAGTTTCATCTATCTGACCGCAGATTCTTCATGCACAAAGGATAGGTGGAGAGGGAGTGGTAGGTCGGACAGAGACATGTGTATGTGTTTGAATCCTAGATGTTTGTGTGTGTGTGTGTGTCAGGGTTTCCACTAGGGCTTTTTCTTGCTGGCTTGATGTCCAGAAAGAATATATTTTATATAAAGAATATATTTGACCCACCAAAAAACATATTTCTTGCATAACCTATGCTGCAAGTTATGGCCTGCGTTATAGCAATGGCACTACGAGACAGGATAAATCCATTTAATCGTTTATCTGCCAACATCAGCAATACTTGGTTTGGTTGAACCAAACTGCCCCAGTGAAGTGAAATAGCCTACTTACCCTTCTTAAGGCTGCCGCCATTTACTGTCCCATTCAAGGCTATCAAACTAACCCAGAGAGCTGCTGATGTTTGAGACAGATGACACCCCCCTTATAGAATTAGGACATTTGATGAGCTAATCACCATGATGTGTCTGACAATCTAAATCTGATTTTCTATTCACTGCCACTACTGCGGACGTGGTGAAGGCTTTGGAGGATGGACCTCAGACTGAAGCTTTACTGAGAATGAAATGTGACTTGATCAAATCAGCTTTCTCCCCACGCTGTGTAATGGGAGTGAGAAGCAGTAGGATTCTATCATTCTGCATTATTCAATAATACAAAATATAGTTAATAATAGGATATATTGATTAATTTGTGGGATGTGAGCGTCCTTCCATTTATATGCAAGTATACTTCATTTGGTGTCATGCGAATGTGTGAATACTAAGTATGTGTATGTGTGGGAATATGTATCAGTGTGTGTGACAATGTGCATGAATATATTTATATATATATCTATACCTCTATTGTCAGTAAGATGTATAACTAGAAATTAGTGTTGCACCGATGCCATTTTTTGGCTCCGATACCGATACCGATACCTGGCTGTGCAGTATCGGCCGATACCGATACCATACCGATACCACTGTTTGAAATTTGGTTTGGTCCCATGTATAATACTAGTGTAACAGTAAGAAAGTCAAATTACATTTCTTGACAGTTTCAGCACTTCAGACATAACTGAGGACTAGTCCTCTATAATTGATGGTTTACCTTACTGAGCAGCACAGTGGCTTTTCTGATTTTGAACACAATAGAGTTAAAGTTTGGTCAGTTCTTTTTTTTTTTTTTCTTTCCCTGTATTGTTTCTTTGTGTGTTTGTTTTGTTTGTGGACCAAACCATTGATTAAAAAAAAAAAAAAAAAAAAAAAAGTATCTGCACTATTTGTTGGTACTCGCCGATACCGATACCACCATTTTAGTGCTGTATCGGGGCCCTATCCGATACTGGTATCGGTATCGGTGCAACACTACTAGAAATACATGCCATGTCACGGTTACATGTCATGTGTTTTAATGAATATGCAAACGAGCATATGAGTGTATGTATTAGAGGTCGACCGATATATCGGTCGGCCGATGTATCGGCCGATATTTGTAATTTTTTAATCTATCGGCATCGGCCGATATCTGTGTTTAGTAGCGCCGATTTATAGTCAGGCATGTCCGCGGGCAGCCCCGTGTTATTGGTACCGGCAGAACGTGTGTGAAGGACCCCAACCCAAAACTTGTAATCCTGGGAGATAAAGTAAGGCTTAAATTCTGCTATTTCAAAGTTGTATGGTGGTAACATATTTACTAGGTTATATATGTTACAAGTAAACTATGAAGTGTTGCTTCACTTAGTGAAAGGAAAAAAAAAAAAAAAACGTAAAGCATTAAACCGTCGAGAGCTGTAACATAAGGCTACAGCTGATTGAAGGCTCACAGTTAACTTGTCCTTGCTGTTAACTTGAAGGAAAATACTCGAAATCTAGTAGCAGCTTGCTTGCTTACAGTAATATGTTGGCCCAAATGTTATGAGTTCTGCTTAAATTTTCCTGTATTGGAGTCGAAAAATGTCCCTCTGTTCGTGGGGTGGAGGAGGCGGCATGAGGTTGCGCTACGTTATGCTACTCCGCCCCTCTCACAGACAGCTCCGTGCTTGGAGACACAGAGCAGCCATGGAGCAGCTCAGAACGGTGTATGACATTTGTTCAGAAGCGTGGTTTAGGTGACGCAGACAATAGCCGAGTTTCCAACTTATTTACATCAAAGAAAATTCACCTCAAGAACATGCGCAGCTGCGTGTGTTTCTATCAACGTGTTTGCGAATAAAAATGGATCGTTAGCCTGATGAAGTGATGTGTTCAGACCAATGTCTGTATATAGCCTACGTCCACAGTAAAGTAGTATAACGTTAATAGTCAAGAACGTGAGAAATCACAAAGGGTTTAGCATTGCCCTTGCAAGTCTGTGCATCATGACAGTTATTTTGTTATTTATGTATTTGTGTGATTACTACTAGATGGTAATTTGGTTTTAAAAGCAAAAGGTTAAAAACAAAAACAACACATAAGGGAAGGTTTCGTTTCTTTTACGCATTTTTCTAAATATATTAGTGTGTAATTGTTTTAATGTGAATAGGATATTGGGAGTTGTACATTGACTTGAGGATGTCTGTTTCTTCTGTGTAGAAATTGCTGTCTGTTAATATTTAAATATTTATTTAATTTTTCTTTAAAAGAATATTTCAGTTAACACCTGCGCCCAAACAAAACTCGTATGTATGACTCAAGGTTCAAGTCAGAGTTCAATAAATGTTAAAAAATGTAAAAAAAAAAAAATTGTGTGCATCTACTTATTATTAGTGTGACGCTTTAGCATGCAAATTAATGGGAAAACTTTTAGATATCAGCCCTAAAAATCGGCCAAAAAAATCGGCAGCCCATATCGGCTATCGGTTAACCCTGACCTCTAAGTATCGGCATCGGCATCGGTTATAGAAAAACCCATATCGGACGACCTCTAGTATGTATGTGTGTGAGTGTGTTTCTGACTGAAAGTGTCTACATGCGTAAGACTGTGTGTTTGTGTGTGTGTCTATCTGATGTGTGTCTGCATATGTTTGTGTGTCTGTTTGATGTGTGTCTACTAGTGCTGTCAGTTTAACGCGTTATTAACGGCGTTAACGCAAACCCCTTTTAACGCCGTTAATGTTTTTTTTTTTTGATTAACGTCCTTTTCATAAAAATGATGGAAAAAAATAGTTGAAGGGACATTTAGAATAGATTAAAATTTGCGATTAATCGCAATTCATTTTGAGTTAACTATAACAAAAATGCAATTAATCGTGATTAAATATTTTAATCGTTTGACAGCACTAGTGTCTACATTGTTCACCCTGCTGCCTTCTGGTAGGCGGTTCCGAAGTATCCGGTCTCGCACCCGCAGACTGGAGAACAGTTCCTACCTTAAGGCCATCAGACTCCTAAATGAACAATAATGCACTCTCATCACTTTACACTCGCCACTTTACTCTACACAGGCTCACTTTCACTGCTGTTTGCACTCCATTTGCAATATTGCACCACCTATATACTCGAAGTGTCTATGTCTCTGTGTTAGTATAGGTCCCATGTTAGTTCAGGTTATTATGTGTATAATATGTTTAGTTTAGCTCATGTAGGTATGATTATCTGTTTAGTATCTGTTTAGTATGTGTATTTATGTTTAGTATCTATATTGTATATGTATCTGTTTAGTATGTGTATTTATGTTTATTATCTATATTGTATATTTATTGTTTATCTAGTAGGTCTACTACCCTGTCTTTCTATATGTTTATCTTATGTTCAGTACTTATTGTTAAGTTATGTTATGTTATATCATGTTGGAGTACTTATATGTTTTTATGTTTATATGTTATGTTATGTTATGTCTTGTTAGGTTATGGTAGTGTGGTATGGTGTCCTGTCCTAAGCATTTCAGTGCCCAGTCAAACTCTGTTGTTCTGTGTATCTGACAATAAAAGACTTGACTTGACTACATAAGACTGTGTGTTTATGTGTGTGTCTATCTGATGTGTGTCTGCATATGTGTTTGTGAGTCTGTCTGATGTATGTCTGCAAATGTGTGAGTTAGTGTGTGTCTGTGAGTTGTGCTTGTGCAAGCTTATCTGTGTGTGTGTGTGTATGTGTGATATCACTCACCACTACTTCAGTGCTGCTGCTGAGGCCCGCGCCGTAGTTGTCCGTGGCGACGACCTGGAACTTGAAGTAGGAGCGCCTCATGTTGCGGTACATGATGGCCGTCTTGATGACACCCGAGTATGGCTCGATCACAAAGCTGTCCTTCCCGTCCGCCGTGGGGGGGATGATGAGGCGGTACTGCATGGCACTGTAGTTCCCTGTGTCCTTGTCCAGGGCCTGGGAAAAAAAGACATGCATACAGATCAGAGATAGACAGATCGATAGATAGAGAGAAGGAAAGAGGGAGAAAGAGATGTTGAACCCACCTCAAGGAACAAAAAATGTGACAAAAAAGGGAACACACACAAAGAAAACAATACGTCATTACCTATAATTACTATTATGTTATTACCCTCTAAACCAGTGGTCCCCAAATGGCGGCCCGTGGGCCAGATCCGGCCCGGGTACGGCACATTTTTGGCCCGCGACGTCTCACTTGCTTTACATAATTTGGCCCTTGGGGAAAAATAATTGGGGACCACTGCTCTAAACCTATATTCATGCACATATGTGCTTGCTCACTCACACACACACACACACACACACACACACACACACACACACACACACACACACACACACACACACACACACAGCAACAGATATTTTTCTCTAGCTGCTTCAGTGCTGCTCTGACACTTTTGTTGTCCACCATTAGAGGGAGTCTTTGAGCTGGGAACTCTCAAGGGGGTGGATGCAGGATTGTAGGAGGATGTGGGGTGGGGTTGTGAAGGTCTGAGCACAGACAAGTGTGTGCGTGTTCGTGTGTGTGATCATGTTCGTGTGTGTGTGTGTGTGTGTGTGTGTGTGTGTGTGTGTGTGTGTGTGTGTGTGTGGGGGGGGGGGGGGGGGGGGGGGTGGGGTTACTATCACATGGCCACAGCCGAGTTCAACATTCTGAAGCTTCTCTGCGGGGACATTGATTTATAACCTCTTCCTGTCCTGGGAGAACATGAGCGAAAGAGAGAGAGGGAGAAGGAGAGTGTGAGAGAGAGGAGACAGAGAGAGAGAGTGTGAGAGAGAGAGTGGGAGAGCGAGAGAAGAGAGAGACAGCAAGAGAGGAGCGAGACTGGAGAGAGAGACACAGCAAGAGAAGAGAGAGGGAGAGACAGCAAGAGAGGAGCGAGAGAGGAGACAAAGAGAGAAAGAGAGAGCGACTAGGAGAGAGAGAAGAAAGAGCTACTAAGAGAGAGAAGAGAGAGTGACTAAGAAAGAGAGAGAGAGACAGAGAAGTTGAGAGAAAGGGTTGCCCTGCCCCTGCCCACTCATTAACCCAAATGAGATGTTTCCAATATGCCTGGAGAGCCACTCCACACCACTCCACTAAATACTGCCTGCCTGCCCAGAGACTGTATATTAAAGGCAGCTCGGCGCTCAAGGTTTACGTGCCGGTGGTTCATTATTAGGAGCGCTGGTTTGGGATACTAAAACAGCACACAGGGTAACTGGTGGCAATTTAGAGGAAGATTCTGGGGAAGTGGTCATCAAGGGAAAAAACGGGAAAATCCTGCGAGGGGCAGGTGTGTGTTGACGTGTGTTTATGTGTGTGTGGGTGTTTGCGTATGCGTGACAGAGAAAAGAGTAAATTGAGTTTGTGTGAGAGAGAGAGAAATTATTAGATTATTGTGACCCAGTGCATTTTTGGGGGGAAACTGCTTCACTATGAAACCTGCGTGAAATTGAATTTTCACACACACACACACACACACTGTTGTTCCACTCCTGAGACCTAAAAACAGTCCACAACCCCTTTCACCAAACAAAACCAGTCAAATGAATGGGTCTGTGTGTCTGTGGTCTTGTTTTCTCCCACAGGTGATTGATCACATAAACTAATTATCATGAAGTCCTCCAGCCTTCCTCCAGTGAGAGGAAGATATGACTGTTCCCGCCACACCATTGTTCCCCTGAAAACAGTCAACAAGCGTCTGTCCTTATCTGCCCAGGCCCTGTCATGTCTCACGCTTCAGCCTGAGCTGACGCTCCAGTCCCAGGGCCTCTGCTTTCTCCCTCTCCGCCTCCTTCAAAAATACTATTTAAAGGAGGGATTGGGAAGTAGATTAGCCTAAGCTGCGGACCGCTGAGCAGCTTCTGACTGAAATCCGCACTGGGGAGACGCTCCTGGTTTTCTCCCCCAATCCCCTCATGGTGGGTGGGGTTGTTACAGGTCAGAGACACTCCTGAGGACATTGACCTTTGACCTAACTAGGGAAGTTACACTGAAAACTGTGAAGCCTGCATTACTATGAAGACTGTGTGACCTGATGGAGTATGAAGGCACATACTCATAGAAACACACACACACACACACAATCTCACACATAGATACATTCAATTTCACAAGTGGAGCAGTCTCCTCCCAAAATATCTGCATCTACTATGTCACAACAATCAAAGCTGTGGTCAAACACAAACACTCTCTCTCTCTCTCTCTCACACACACACACACACACAAACAAAAACAAACAAACAAACAAACACATAAACACACAAGGAAGCCAGATGAGACTCTGCGTGACAAAGTGGCTTTGCCCCCGTCTGGACATGCAAATTAGCTGCATTCCCGCTAATTGGCTAACGACGACTTCATGAAGACTAACAAGGTCTAAGCTCCTGTGGGCAAACTGGAGCGCCTCTTAGACCGAAAGGATTTACGGCGCACCTGTACGCTCGCCCCCCTCCCTAACACTGTGGGCATATTTCATCCTGCCTCTCATTCTATTTCTGAACCAGCCAATCAGTTATTCAGCTCTCAGTCATGCATCCAAACTGCTGACGGGAGTATGGAGGGGGGAGTGAGGATGGGCGGAGGCCTGTTGGCTAATGCTAGCAGAGAAGTACGCTCAAGGCCAACGCTTTAGGATCCAACTGGTCTAAATTAAACACAAATTACCCCTCCCCCCCCCCATGGGGACTCTGATCATTTATATAACTCATTTAATACTGATTTAAATACTGAATCAAAAATTGATGTGAAATGAAATAAAATTATATAAGGAAGGAGTAATCCTGACTAGCCATCCATTAGAGTTTGATATTTGTATTTATTCTATCATTCTCTGCTGTTCTAATGTGTAATGCCATGCTGTCTGCTGCTGTGGGGTCATATATCAAAGCTAGACTAGCTTCCTGACTGAATGTGTAACCATTTACACAGATCACAGAGATCCCTTCATCTGATGTTTATTTTATGTCAAGTAGATTACTGAGGACTCGGAGAGAGAGAGAGAGAGGAGGCTTCAGGAAGCTCATAGCTCAGAGATTTCTGGAAACTTCCGACCTCTCCATGGCTGCTAGTGTGCGTGGTGTGTGTGCCTGGAAGTGTCTCACTGCACCTGGACCTGAAGCACAGAGGTGAAGGTCTTGGCGTCCTCGGTCACCCCTCCCAGGTAGAGGGGCTTGGTGAAGACCGGAGGGTGGTCGTTCTCGTCCTGCACGTCGATGAGCACCCGGGCTGTGTTGACTGCAAACGCCGCCAGGGACAGAAGCAGAGACATGGAGCGAATGAGCCAGAGCTGTCACAGTATTCTTCTATATATTACCACAGGGCAAACACACACTCAGGTCAGCACCACTGAGAGAGGACTCTCTGTAGCACACACAGACACAAACACTCACACTCACACACGCAGACACAGACACAGACACAGACACAGACACAGACACAGACACAGACACAGACACACACACACACACACACACACACACTCACACAGAACAGATATGCCTGTTGTCATATACAAATGTGCACATTGGTGTATTTACACAAGGGCAAACACCGCAATGCGGGTCTGGCATAATCCTGTCGTCTTTCTCCCTGACACGTGAGGAGTCAACCTCGCAGCGCAGGCAGGCGGCTCTGGAGGCAAATAAGAAGCTCGTATATCATCTGAGACTTGCACAGGAGGCACAGACCCAGCAGGGGAGTTAAACACTGAGCCCTGGGAGTAAATAACATGACTGTTTATTAGGACATCGCCTCGTGAACTGTTTGAGCTTTACTTAAAGAACAATGTGGGGTTTTTTTTTGCCAGCGTTTTCTCTCCGCTATTCTATCTCATTACCATAAATTGGCATGATGAAACTCATGTTAAGCATGTTTTCTTTCTCCCATGTTAAATCCCGCCAACAGCATAAGGGATTGAGCAATTTATCCTGTGTATGACTAAATAAATTGGTTTAAGGACTCGGCATCCTCCAGTTGCTCCCCTGACTAGATTAAGGATGACACACTAAGGCTCCCAGCAGGAAGCACCTGTTGGATCCCAAACACACTGACACCCCTATTCATCCTCAGCAATCCACCCCATGTGTTATTACAGGCTGATGGCCCACACACACCAGCAGACACAACAGAGGTTAAACAGCCCTCTCTGGTTAGGGAGGGAGATTAAAGAGGGAAATGGAAGGGTGGGAAATAGAGAGATAGAGAGAGAGAGAGAGAGAGAGAGAGAGGGAGAGAATTTACTCTGAATATTTGATACCTCCTTCCATCTTTCTTTTGTGAATTATTTTGCCAATTAAATGTATTTAATTGTCCACATCAGTTCTGTTGGTTTGTTTTGAGATGGTGAGAGAGGAGGGCTGCTCAGTATTTTGTGAACACCAGTCAAATGAATCAACAGGCGCCATCAGCCTCCCCCCCTTAAACCCCACCAGTATTACTTTCCTTGCATCACAAATCCCCCCAATCACACAGAGACACTCTCTCTCTCTCACACACACACACACACTCATAATGAGGCCTTAATCTACTGCGTGGTGGGAGTCCTCAGGGAAATGTGGAGACACTTCGCTTTGACTTTCTCTCACTTCAACACCTGGTTTACATGGTGCGGGAGATAAGGTGTGTGTGTGTGTGTGTGTGTGTGTGTGTGTGAATACTACAAATGATTCCATGCTCATTTTGTACGATATATACAGCCGCGGAAAAAATTAAGAGACCACTTCAAAATTATCAGTTTCTCTGGTTTTACTATTTATTGGTATGTGTTAAAGTAAAATGTACATTTTAGTTTTATTCTATAACCTACTGGCAACATTCCTACCAAATTTCAAATAAAAATATTGTCATTTAGATAATTTTCGAGAGGAAGCTCTCCAAGTACGCAGGACTGGTCAGTGACTGCCAGCAGGCTGGCTGGAGAGCAAGGTGTTTCCCTGTGGAGGTTGGATGCAGAGGTTTTGCAGCCCGTTCCTTGGCCAGAGCCTTCAGTAGTTTGGGTATCGAGGGTGAGAGAAAGAGGAGAGCCATCCGCAGTACCACCGATGCGGCAGAGAGAGCCTCAAGATGGCTGTGGCTCAAAAGAGGGGAGCCATGGAGTCATGGTAGCTAGCTAGCCATCTGGACACAAGCTGGGGTCTGATCAGCCCCGGCTGGGTCACCTGGAGGAGGGCGTATGATGTTGAAAGACCCGAAACGTCCAATGATCCCAGGAACATCACTGAAGATGTGTCCAGATTAGGCATCAGTAGATGTATGTACACACTGTATACCCTGAGTGATCAGTGACAGCCAGGAAAGACTGGATGACAACCATGAATAGTGTGGTGACGACTGGAGAGTCAGTGACAGCCCGGAGAGACGGCAGCCGGGGCAGAAAGGGTCAGCAACCCAATCTGCATCCTCTGAGAGGAGGAACCCAAACAAGCTACGATGAACTTAATGGAAAAATACCCCCAGGGGTGCCCGAGAGGGGGGGAGGATGAGCAACCCCGTCTGACAGATACAACGGTGACAGACCCAGGCAACGGACAAACGACTATGAGCAAGCAGTGTACATGCGGTAAAATCTGCAAGAACATCCATGGCTTAAAGATCCACCAAGCGAGGATGAAGTGCCCGTTGGGAGCAGAAGCAGCACAACGCACAGGTGTTACACCTGGTGAGACGCAGGAGGAGCCAGGCCCGGAGTCACCCCATAGTGCCCAGAACCTCCAAGTGTTGCAAACTAATCCCTCGAGCATCAAGTCTGACAGGAGGCGGATCAAATGGCCTGCAGCTAGCATGACCTCACTCTGGAAGCAGTTTGATGACGATGTCGACCAAATTCTGGAGGCAATGGCGAAAGGAGAGGCCGACAGGAAGCTACAAGGTATGACGACAATCATTGTCAGCATCGCAGCTGAACGGTTTGGCGAGGAGGAGAAGAAAAGCCCTGGAACATCCTACTCAAAGAATCAAAGAGCTGTAAGGATCCACAACATCAGGCAGGAGATGAAAGCGTTGAAATCCCAGTACAAGGCGGCAGGACAAGAGGAACGCATTGGCCTGGCCCAGCTAATGTGCATCCTTCGGAAAAACATCAGAGTTCTCCGACGGGCTGAGTGGCATCGGAGGCGGCGGCGTGAGAGGGCACGTAAACGTACTGCTTTCATCGCTAACCCCTTCAAGTTCACTAAGGATTTGCTGGGGCAGAAGCGCAGTGGCAAACTGGCCTCCTCGCAGGAAGATATAGACCAACATCTGAAGCAGACGTACAGCGACCCCGCAAGAGAGCAGGAGTTAGGAGAGTGTAACAACCTCATAGAACCCCCTGAACCAGAAGTGCAGTTCGACATGTCGGAGATGCAGCTAAAGGAACTTAGGGAGGTTGTCCGCAAAGCAAGGGCAAGCTCTGCTCCAGGACCAAGTGGCACTTCCTACAAAGTGTATAAGAACTGTCCCAAACTCCTGCTGCGTCTGTGGAAAATCCTGCGAGTCTTCTGGAGAAGAGGGAGGATCCCTGAACAGTGGAGAGTGGCTGAAGGGGTATGGATCCCAAAGGAGGAAAACTCCACTCAGCTAGACCAGTTCCGCATTATCTCCCTGCTGTGTGTTGAGGCAAAGATTTTCTTCAGTGCTGTTTCCAAACGGCTGTGTACCTACCTGGCAAAGAACACCTACATAGATACATCGGTCCAGAAAGGCGGCATTCCAGGAATGTCAGGATGTCTGGAGCATACTGGTGTGGTGACACAGCTCATTCGGGAGGCCAGAGAGAACAAGGGCAACCTGTCAGTGTTGTGGCTTGACCTGGCAAACGCATTCGGTTCCATTCCACACAAGCTGGTTCAGCTCACCTTAAGAAAACATCATGTACCCAGCATGTGTACAGACCTCATCGCTGATTATTACAGCAATTTCAGGATGAGGGTCTCTTCAGGAGGAACAACATCCAGTTGGCACAAGGTGGAGATCGGTATTATCACAGGGTGTACTATCTCTGTGACATTGTTCTCCCTAGCCATGAACATGCTCACTAAGTCTGCTGAGCCAGAGTGCAGAGGGCCCCTCACAAATTCCGGACAACGGCAACCACCCATCAGGGCATTCATGGATGACCTCACAGTCATGACAGAATCAGTCCCAGGCTGCCGGTGGATTCTGAAGGGACTTGAAAAGCTGGTGGAATGGGCCAGGATGCGTTTCAAACCCGCCAAATCCAGATCAATGGTGCTGAGGAAAGGGAAGGTGGAGGACAAGTTCCGGTTTAACATCACAGGCACAGCCATTCCAACCATCTCAGAGAAGCCAGTCAAGAGCTTGGGCAAGGTTTTTGACTGCTCTCTGAGAGACACAACATCTATCCAGTCAACCTGCACTGAGTTGGATGGCTGGCTGAAATCCGTGGACAAGTCAGGTCTACCTGGGAAGTTTAAAGCCTGGGTCTACCAACATGGCATTCTTCCCAGGATCCTGTGGCCCCTACTTGTCTATGCAGTCCCTATCTCGACAGTTGAGACCTTGGAGAGGAAAGTCAGCAATCACCTCAGGAGATGGCTTGGATTGCCAAGGAGCCTGAGCAGCATTGCACTCTACGGGAACACCAACAAACTGCAACTGCCTTTCAAATCCTTGGAGGAAGAATTTAAGGTAACTAGAGCCAGAGAAGTGGTTCAGTACAGGGACTCAAGTGATCCGAAGGTGGCTAAGGCAGGGATCCAAGTGAGGACTGGCAGGAAATGGAGGGCAGAGGAAGCAGTACAAGAGGCAGATGCAAGGCTGCGTCACAGGAGCCTGGTGGGAGTGGTCACACGAGGCCGGGCAGGGCTAGGATCCTTTCCAACTCCCCAAATGAACACCAGGGGGAAGGAAGGGCGACGACTTGTTCAGGAGGAGGTGAGAGCAGCAGTGGAGGAGACGAGAACCTGCAAGGCAGTGGGGATGAAGCAGCAGGGAGCTTGGACGAGGTGGGAGAATGTGGTCGAAAGGAAAGTGACCTGGGCTGAGCTTTGGATAGCTGAGCCTCACTGCATCAAATTCCTCATCCAGGCAGTGTATGATGTGCTTCCAAGCCCATCAAACCTGCACATATGGGGCATAGCAGAGACACCAGCTTGCCCACTGTGTTCCAAGCGAGGAACCCTGGAACATATCCTCAGTTGCTGTACAAGGGCACTTGGAGATGGTCGGTACAGGTGGAGGCATGACCAAGTCCTCAAGACCATTGCTGAAGCCATCAGCATAGGACTGGAGTGGGCAAAGCAGTTCAGACCCTCCAAGAAAACCATCGCCTTTGTCAGAGCCGGGGACAAGCCAACTCCCGCGAGAAGAACATCATCTGCAAGCATCCTGTCGTCTGCAAGAGACTGGCAGTTGTTGCTGGACCTTGAACACCAGCTGAAGTTCCCCAGCCATATTGCAGTCACCACCCTGCGCCCAGACATTGTCCTTGTGTCTGAGTCCACCAAGCAAGCAGTGCTGCTGGAGCTGACAGTCCCGTGGGAAGATCGCCTGGAAGAAGCTTTCGAGAGGAAGCTCTCCAAGTACGCAGGACTGGTCAGTGACTGCCAGCAGGCTGGCTGGAGAGCAAGGTGTTTCCCTGTGGAGGTTGGATGCAGAGGTTTTGCAGCCCGTTCCTTGGCCAGAGCCTTCAGTAGTTTGGGTATCGAGGGTGAGAGAAAGAGGAGAGCCATCCGCAGTACCACCGATGCGGCAGAGAGAGCCTCAAGATGGCTGTGGCTCAAAAGAGGGGAGCCATGGAGTCATGGTAGCTAGCTAGCCATCTGGACACAAGCTGGGGTCTGATCAGCCCCGGCTGGGTCACCTGGAGGAGGGCGTATGATGTTGAAAGACCCGAAACGTCCAATGATCCCAGGAACATCACTGAAGATGTGTCCAGATTAGGCATCAGTAGATGTATGTACACACATTTGCAGAAAAATGACAATTGGTCAAAATATCAAAAAAGATGCAGTGTCTTCAGATCTCGAATAATGCAAAGAAAACAAGCTCATATTCTTTTTTAAACTACACAATACTAATGTTGTACTTTGCCTGGCTGAGGTTTGTAAAAGACCATAAGGATTGAACCAAAGCGGACTGGAGGGTCTCCTAGTTCGTCTTCTCTGATGAGTCCAATTTTCAGCTTTGCCCAACACATGGTCGTCTGATGGTTAGACGGAGACCTGGAGAGGCCTACAAGCCACAGAGTCTTGCACCTACTGTGAAATTGGACTCATCAAAGAAGACGAACTAGGAGACCCTCCAGTCGGCTTTGGTTCAATCCTTATGGTCTTTTACAAACCTCAGCCAGGCAAAGTACAACGTTGTCCCGGAAGAAAAACTTGCTTCCTTTTGCTCTGACAATGTTCCCCAACTCTGAGAAGTGTTTTTTCCAGCAGGGCAATGCTCCATGCCACACAGCCAGGCCAGTAAAGGTGTGGATGGAGTATCACCAGATCAGGACCCTGTCATGGCCAGCCCAATTTCGAGACCTGAATCCCATAAAAAAAAACTCTTAAATGTGATCAAGAGGAAGATGGATGGTCACAAGCCATGAAAAGAAGCCGAGCTGCTTGAATTCTTGCGCCAGGAGTAGCATAAAGTCACCCAACGGCAATGTGAAAGACTGGTGGAGAGCATGCCAAAACACATGAAAGTTGTGATTTTAAATCAAGGTTATTCCACCAAATATTGATTTCTGAACTCTTCCTAAGTTAAAGCATTAGTATTGTGTAGTTTAAAAATGAATATGAGCTTGTTTTCTTTGCATTATTCAAGATCTGAAGACACTGCATCTTTTTTGCTATTTTGACCAATTGTCATTTTTCTGCAAATAAATGATCTAAATGACAATATTTTTATTTGAAATTTGGTAGGAATGTTGCCAGTAGGTTATAGAATAAAACAAAAATGTACATTTTACTTTAACACATACCAATAAATAGTAAAACCAGAGAAACTGATAATTTTGAAGTGGTCTCTTAATTTTTTCCGCGGCTGTATATCAAGAAGCAGAGCCTAAGTGAAAAAAGCAACAACCAGGTCAATTTCCTCCTATTGAAGTGGTTATTGCTGTATTTTCCTCCGAACATAAATCAGAAGGTCAGTGCCACTGAGGAGATGTCATACTCAATCTAATGTGCTCACTCAGACACGGCTGCCCTGGACAGTCACACACTCTATTTAACACGACACACAGGAATGGAGTGACAACAAAAATGTAATGAAGCCTTGTCATCTTTGTTATTGAATGGCATGATGTCCAGAGAGACTGCGTCAATATCTATCAAGATGTTTCAAGTGTATAAACTAACAAAACACACAGCTAGACACACAAAAAAGAAGACACACACACACACACACACACACACACACACACACACACTCATGGCCACACGCAGACACAGACAGCATTCTTGACAGCAAATCAATAATAATAGTATCTGCACAAGGCTTTTAGCCTAAGAGTTCTATGTCTACAAATGGGTCAGTTTTAATTGGAGGGAAGATGTGAATGTGTTTGTACACTGAATATTGTGTGTGTTACAACAGATGTCTGCATGTGTATCAGGGTGAAGTTATGCGGATGTGTGTGTGTGTGTGTGTGTGTGTGTGTGTGTGTGTGTGTGTGTGTGTGTATGTGTGTGTGTGTGTGTGTGTGTGTGTATGTGGTTCTTACTCTTTGCCGGGGCGCGGAGGTTTGATGAGGCCACCTCCAGAGAGTCAGCCTCCACCCGCAGGAGGAAACTGCTGTTGGTCTCAAAGTCCAATTGCCTCGCTGTGGTGATCACGCCTGTGTTGTTGTTCAAGGCAAACTCACCTAGCAAAACACACAGTGATAGACAGAAATAGAGAGAGAGAGAGAGAGGGAGATAGAGAGAAACAGGAGGAGAAAGAATTAACTTTTTTGCGGAACACTTTTACCACTTGCTGAAATGTATTTAATTGCCATGTCGCCACCACTGCTGTTCTCAACCACTGACTGTTCTTTTGTTCTGTGATGTCTTGGATCTCAAGGATTTCATTAACATCCACAAAGAAGTCCTTTGCTTTGGTTTGAGAGATGGTGAGAGAAAGAGATCAAGAGTTAGATGCAGAGAGAGAGAGAGAAATAACATAGATAGATGGATAGATAGATAGACAGATAGATCGATAGATAGACATATAGATAGACAGGTATATAGATAGATAGACAGATAGATAGACAGACAGAAAGATAGACAGATAGATAGACAGACAGACAGACAGACAGACAGACAGACAGACAGACAGACAGACAGACAGACAGACAGACAGACAGACAGACAGACAGATAGATAGATAGATAGATAGATAGATAGATAGATAGATAGACAGACAGAGACAGACATCTAACAAGGGAAGAAGCCCTTCCACATTAAACACAGGCTTTGAGCAGGCCCTCTTTAACCATCCGTAATGACTCCGGACGACATGAGTGTGAGAGATCCACCGCCATGGTTGTGCTTGAGGAAGCGGAGCTCTCCTCCTCCTTGTCTTCCTCCCGGCTCCACCAGTCTGCCTAATGAGAGCAAACGCCTCCAACTCGATTGGCTCTTTTTCATGCCAGATGAAGGGACGTGCCAGATGGGGCCTGATGTGAGCGTCCTGCTCCTGCCGGTGGTGCCGTCTTCACACCCCTTTGCCCAGCTATGCGCCGTGGTCATTATCAGTGAGTGTGTGTGTTTCTGTGTGTACTAATGCTGGAGCACACTTAAAACATGGTCACGCACACACACATGCACACACACCATTACAAACACAGTCACATACTCAGTACAATCATGCAATACTCTGCAAAGAAAACAGGCCTTTTAATGTTATGTCTTGCGGCCAGACAATTCTTGACAAGCAGCTCCTGCTGACTCTCACACGGAGCTTGGTGAAACTGCCTGACTGGTGACGCCTAGGATCCCCTCACGCAGGCCCTTCACCAGAACAAACCAATGCAATTAAGCAGTGTTGATAGAGTCGGACGGTAGGGGGGTTGCCGTTACAGTGTTAAGCATATTGAGACCACAGCAACGTAATATTTATGCTTTTATAGGTAATGTTTTGAAGCCCTGTAGCAATCTGTATCCTATTTTTCACTTGACAAGCGACAGCCTATTAATGAAGACTGTTTTGAATAGGTGCCAGGCCTGCTCTGAAACCGTCCCTGGGTAGTGACTTTTGATGCTCTCAGACCTCAAGGCTGTCCCCATGATGAAGGAGCACGATCTGTTTCATTCGTGCGTTTCTGCAGCGGCGGCTCTTGTTGTCTGACCTGACATTGGAAGTGTTACACAAGGCCAACCTTTGTTTGATTTCCCCAACACAGCTCACACCCCTCCATGCCTGTCTCGTGCATCCTTCAGGAGATTTAGGAAGAGTGTTGAAGGATTTTGTGGAATCAATAAAGGTCTCCAGAAAGGCCAAAGATGGTGGGGTGAAGTGACATAACATGCTGTTTTGCATTTTCCTGTCCAAAAAAACTTGATGTCTTCCTCTTCTATTGTCCATTGCTGTACTTGCCTACAGTGTGATCAGTAAGACTCTGGCAAACATTTTCTCTAGTACATTTATGAGTTTCCTTTGTTCTCTATGATGCTGCCGATACCTCAAAACTGCACTGCAAAGATCCTCTTTCTTTTCACGGGGCACTACACCAAAACCCACTTCAGGCAAACTCACTCATTCACTCACTCTTTAGAAACCTCAGCCTGCAGACCCTTCAGTTCAGGTCTTCTCCAACATATGCTCATTTCATTTTCAGTTCATGTAACCTACTTATAGGCATCAAATGGACCACAGCATGTCTGATGTTTCTGACATAAAACTATACAGTGGGGTCGCTCCTGCCTTAAGCATCCTCATTATTTCAGTAGCGGAAGCTCAAACAGAAGTGAGGCGTGTGATGATACAGATTCCCTTTTGCTCCTGATTCGACCAAAGACTCACTTCAGTTCTCTCTGATTTTATTCTCTTCAAAAGGACCCTGTAAGCATCGTGCATTTTCAAAGTGTAACTGTGACCTTCAAGGTTTTCACATGGAGTTATATGTGCATTTCAGTTTGTGAGTGTACTTTGCTACAGCAAGGGTATATCACACACACACACACACCACAGTGAGTGTACTTTGCTACAGCAAGGGTATATATCACACACACACACACACACACACACACACACACACACACACACACACACCTAACAAGAACAGTGACTCCAACTATGTCTTTTCAAACAATACTGTGTTGTTGGAGTGCCTTGCAATAAGGCTGCAGATGGCAGTTAAGGCAACACAATGTTTGTTTGTGTGTGTGTGTGCGTGTGTGTGTGTGTATGTGTGTGTCTGTGTGTCTGTGTGTGTTTGTGTGTTTCTGTGTTTTGGGAGATGCAAGTGTTTCTTTCAAAAGAGTAAAGCTGCACTCGGTGAAGGAGTGTGTTGCGTCAACAATGGGGACGCTTGACCAAAGGTGTGTAAAAATAGGTGCAGAATAACACATTATGGATCTTTTCATGCAGTATAGAGGCATGTTCTGGGGCAGATAATGGGGTACAGAATGCCCTTAAAGGCAAAAGAAACTCCCCCCCGTTGGTGGATATTGTCATGGTACAACTAAAAGTCCTGATCTCCAAGGCAACAAGGTCAAGCACCATGATGAGGAAAATCACTGTGTGAATGGCCATGGCAAAAGACTTTCAATTCAGGTTCAGCTGTTGTTGCATTCTGGGTCATATCCTAAACCATATGCAGAGGCTGTGCGTGGTGTGAACTGCAGGCTGAAGCTGCTTAGGATACATGTGTATGTGTGATTATGAATATGTACTGAGAATGTGTGCTTGTGTGGGTGGACCTGTGTGTGTGTGGTGCTGTGTATGGAGTATGTGAATTATGTACAATAGATGTGCATGGAGGTGTGACTGTCCGTGCGTGTGTGTGTGTGTTTGGGTAGTGCGTGTGTCTCTGTGTGTGTGACAGTAGTGTTCGTGCGTATGTGCGTGTGTGTGTGCGTGTGTGTGTGCGCGCGTGTGTGTGTGCGTGCGTGCGTGTGTAGTGTGCGTGTGTTTGCGTGCGTGCGTGTGTAGTGTGCGTGTTTGTGCATGCGTGTGTGTATGCACTCACCTCCTTCATTGCCCTCAACAATGGAGTAGATGATTGTCTGGTTGATGGCTGCAGCCAGTATGACCCCCACCACCTTCCCTATGGGGGCTTTCTCACTCACGGGAGGAAACCTGGCAGGGACAAAAAGAACAAGGAGAGAAAGTCAAACCAAAAATAAAGTCTCAGCATACTGTCTTACAATTGGTGTTGACACAATTTTAATTCAGCACAATCACTCTGTAGTTTGAAGGATATTTTTGGGCTTCATAAAGACCAACTCAAAGAGAAAGTTAATGGTGTGGATACTGTGTCACACTTGATATAACTGTGTTACTCTTACTTTGTAAATAAACTATTGCAAACCCGTACACTACAGTACAGTGGAGCAGATTCAGCAACAATGAGTCAAAGCATGTTCATACTTGGCCTGTGCATATGCTAGCATAGGGACACGAGTTGGGTGCTATTACACAGATCATTAATTTGTTAGATATATTTCACTTTATGTCACAATTCCAACACAATTTAGGAGGAGATGTAAGCACTTTTGCAGAACAGAATATCTGCCGTGACGACCTGAGGCAGGGAGACAAAAACAGACAGTGTAAAGTTGGGCTTGGAGCATGTGTGCAAATCCTGCTTCCCCATGCTGCTGGTGCAAACAGCAACACTGACGAGCACGGGAGCAAACATAAATAATGGACAAAACTGCTTAAGGAGAACATTCAGGAGTTCTTGTATGATGACCTTTTCCTAGAGAGCAAGAGGAATCTCTCTCCCGCATGTAGAGACTCTGGCTGAGACGAACCTCAGCACCCCGTGCAGTGGACACTCCAACATGGAGGATTCCTCCAGCCTCATACCCTGCCATACTGCTTACACACACACTTCTGGCTCAAACAACTACACTGACTGATGCAAAGACCACACAGAGAGCTATGCAGTGGCAATGGCAGAGAGGAAACTGTTTGCATTGCTATTGCATAAGGGTCAGTCCAAGAAGTCCTTTTCCTCCGGTATGAGAGGAACTCCCCACCCTCCCTTCCATGCTGAGATTGAGGTGTTAAGCGTCAACACCACCTGAGCAGTGGGTATATGTAACACTGAGCGGTAAGGAGCTGGACGTGGGTCTAATATCCCGAGATGCGGAGAAGGTCAGCACCGTTCTTTATAAACGCCTTTTATCACGACACAGCCCAGCAAAATGATAGAGTCAACGGGAGGTTCTGGCAGGAGACACAACACGAGGCTGCCAAATGGCAATTCAGCCCACTTTTTTCCACGTTTGGCACCGACATTGAACATCAATACGAGGGGGGTTTGGAGATGATTTTATTAGGAGAAATTTAAGAAAAAACAGTCATCTAATCTGGAGTCTCTGGTTAACCTGTTTTGCGTCGACTACAGGCCTGTAATAAAAATGACGAGATAACCGAAACAATGGCCTTGAGGAAAAAGGCAGATAGTTACAATCTGATGCCTGCAGTGCATGCAGAGACTGGGCATAGAGCCTCTGTGAGACGGTGCTCTCAACCACTGACGGTGTAGTTCCAAGTACCATGGCCGCAACCTTTATTGTCTCCATGATTCTGTATGAGATTGGGTGTAGCACTAGGTGAAGGGTGGAGCAATGGTGCTGAATGACCACGTGTTTGCGGCGTGTGTCATATTGCCTGCTTGTAGATTGAATTTAAGGGCAAATCGTTGCTGCTTCTGACTTTGTTGTGGTTGAGTGGGGAGGCGGCACAATGCATAGAGGCAGGGAGGGAAAAATCAAGGACACAGGACAACAAAATCCAATACTGAGCTGAATCAAAAGAGGTCAGAGGTCAACTTCACAGGATGTTACGCATCTCAGGAAGAAAAAATAAATCACACACACATCATGCACATACTGTATGTACAACCACACACAAACACTCACTGTATGTGATGTAGCATGGATCTAAAACAACTTTAATTAATTGACACGGTGTATGTCTTATACAAGTTTGTGCTGTTACAAGACATACTGCTTTTACATTTAGATGTACAGTGTGTCTGTGTGTGTGTGTATGTGTGTCAGTGTGTGTGTGTGGGTTAAAATGCTACTGTGCTGGTTGACTCACTTCAGGTTTTGGCTATGCAAAAGGAGGTGGTGAAAAATAGGGAGGCTGGAACGTGTTTTTCTTCTGCTCACACTGGTAATCTCCCCTCGAAGCACACACACACACACACACACACACACACACACACACACACACACACACACACACACACACACACACACACACACACACACACACACACACACACACACACACACACACACACACACACTAAATGTCCCTCCTAAAACTCGCCCACTCTCATGGCTGGCACAAGTTGACGAACTGTGCATTTGCAGATAAGACTCCTAACGCAAACACTCTTGGTAACACGCACACACACATGCCCATGCACACACACACACACCCACACACACAGAGTGAGTGTGCTTGCGCCGTGAGCATAGGGCGTCTAATGAGGTCCATTGAGCCCTGAGCTCGGCACCGTCATCGGCTCCCTCAATTTCAGGACCCTGGCCAGCTCCACGGCAACATTAATCTGAGGCTCAGGGAGGAAGAGAAAGAGAGAGAGGCCCAGTGCTGCCTCCTCATCAGGGTACGGATGATGGGAAGGGCAATCTTAAACAAGACCGGATCCTGCTCCTGAACAACATTTATGGAACTAAAATAACAGCTTCAACATCATTTTGGTGGTACTCTGACTTGTAATACGGAGAATGGCATTTATGCCACTGCCATGACACGCCTGGTGTGCCTGGTATTGCACTGTAAATTGCAATGTAAATTTGGGGTACAGGGCGCAAGACAAAACCAGAATCTGCTCAGGCAAGACTTTTTTGTGACTTAAGATTGTCATGCCAGAAAGAACAAAACAAAATGCCATGGCTGACACAAGACCTTATCCTACCCATCTGTAACCTTGAGGTGACCCCCAAATGTGTGGCATGCATTAGCAACCCATATATCATGAATCTGAGCTGATCAGGAGAAGCAACATTGCGCTGTTAAACTTGTTGGAGACACCATTATGCAAAAAATATATAACTAAACATGACTGCGAACACAGGACCTATCCTGGACACAGTTCAGTTATTTCAGAGGGAAATGTGTTCGGTTAAAAGGATGGTAAAAGGAAACGAGATATTTGAAAATTGTATATCAAAACTGGAAGAGCCTCAACTCAGGCTAATAAAACAATAGGGGTATCATGACATTCAATCTCAGTTCCAGCAGCATCGTCTGAAAAAGCAACATGACTTGGCTGACATCATTTCGAGACACCAGGCCAAGCAAATGTCGTGACAACAGCACCACATCTGTCAGCTAGAATATAAAACACGGCAGCAAATAATCAAATCAAAGTGTTCCAGCAGGAGATATAGGACAACGCCAACAACAACAAAACAACTCCTCAGGAGGTGGGGCTCGGCACTGCTTGAAATTCTCCTCTTTTAATGAACCAAACCAGGAACAGGGCCAAAGCTTTCTCCCGAGCAGCTTGAGGCATCTTAACACCGTCTAAGCTGACAAAACAATATCATACCCCACAGAGTGGAGTATATCTTCATATATACTTATATATGTTGGGCATATTATTGACAGGGCCACTGTTGTGAAGCTGTCAGACGTTGACGCCGGAGAGGGTAAGGTCGAACGCCAGCTGGCACCGGCATGAGTTTTGATTAAATGTCTGTGCTGCCCTTTCAGGTGGTTTGCTTACAGTAATTGCCAAAAAAAACAGCGTGCTAATTCACCACGACCAAAACCTAATGAGACCTCGGTTTCCGTCCGCAACACATTACAAGGTAATCCTGTGATTCCGGAGGGAGTGGAGATAACATGGTAAACGGAAATTAATTTTGAAATGATATATATGCTTTTGATATCCAACATTTGTGTGTTAATGGTGAGTTTGTGGGGGTGTGTGCTTGTGTGTGTCTGTCTCTCTTTGGGTGTGCGTGTATATGAGTGTGCATATGTGTGTATGTGTGTGTGCTTATGCCTTTTGTGTCTCAGTGGGTAGAGTGGCACACATACTTGGCCACAGTTTTTTTTTTCTAGGAACCACCACACAGACTGCTTGCTTCTTATTCGTTTTTTCCTCCCCAGACTGTGCTAAAAGCCTTTTGGAATGTTTTAAAGGTTTTGCTTGCGGATTACGAGCTGACCTTTTCAAACTGTTTGGGATCACTACCGCTGCCAACCAGGTACCACACTGAGCGTGTCCTTCGCAAACAAGAGAGAAAGGTCAACAAGTACGCTCCTGAACCCAAGAGGTGGGGGGGCGTCTGCAGACACAGACACACACACACAAATACATACACACACACACACTCACACACACACAAACAGTCTCACACGCACACGCACTCACACACACACAAAAGCTCACACAGTCACACACACACACACACACACACACAAACGCAAACAGCACCATACACACACAAAACAAAACTACACACACATTTCTCCGTCTGCAGGAGGGCATGACAGAGCGTGTCATGCATTATGTATGCATTGAAGAGCGATAATGTAAGGTATCGGCTGAGCTGTTCTGAATCGGAGTTTGGATCTAACAAACAAGGACCTGATTCTCCCTGGGCATTAGGGCTGTGATGAAGAGTGGATTGGGTAATTGGTCTCTTCTTTCTTTCTTTTACTCGTAGGAATGACTACTGGATCAACTGAGGGCAAAGCAATGAAACACATACCTAACCTGATAGTGGACAAAGCCACTGAAAACTCATCTAATTAGAACACTAGCACACAGTAGCAAAGTCCTTTATTTTACCAGAAAGTTAATGCAATGGCAAAGGCATAATTTCACCGGAAATGGGTGTTTTTAAGGTATTAAAGCATATCAGGCATATTTCTAAATGATTACAGCATGATAAGTTACAGTAATGGCAACACACTGTGAACAATGAGAGGGGGAGGACATACGTCAAAGCTAATAACATGACCAGAAAACATGAAAGAAAATCATAAAAAAATCCTCTAGCTCATGATAGACGATCTGGCTCGCTCCTGTTTCTCCCTCTGATGTTTCCCCCCCCATTCCCATCAATCTCAGACGGGGGGGGGGGGGGGGGGGTGGCTACTACCCAGATTAGCAAGATATAAGCGCTACATTATTTAAGGCAACATCAATATTTCACAGTGAGAATGCCACTGGGCCCAAACGTCAGTGCAAAGCAACAGAGGAAGCAGCCCCGATCAGCAGCAAGGGCTTGATTGAGACGTTGGACACGCCACAGAGAAGCCCCAGAGAGGGGAATGGAGGCCGTGGAGGCCGTGGAGGCGCAGGGTTGGATCTGCTGGGGTCTCATCAGGCTTCTGGCTGGGAGTTTTATCGTTAGTCTGGGATTGGGGTGGGAGAGGGGGGCATGAAGAGAGAGAGAGAGAGAGAGAGAGAGAGAGAGAGAGAGGATATGTGCCGGGATAATCACTCTTTCTTACATCAAAAGTCTGCGCACTGAGCCTTGTGGCCAGGGTCGACCGTTTGGCAGCAAAACAAAGCAGCGCCTCAGACAACAGCTGACTGCTCCGGCTGAGATCTGGCCCGGTGGCGGGCTGACCCAAGCCGAGCTGCTATATGGAGAGCTGCGGGGGCCCTCTGGGAAGGCCGTCTGGCTGATGGAGTCCAGACTAATTAGAGACGTGGAGAAGCGCAAAGGCTCCGCAATCCCCCCTGACGTCTGCGCTACTGAGCACCGCCAATTCCTGCCAGGAAAACTCTTTTGCATGAAGATCTCGAGGGGGAACACAAGTAAGTGAGACCCTAGATCTTTGGTGTGCACTGCAGACATCCTATAAGTTGGATCATCAATAAGGTTATTTTATTTTCTTCTTGTGAAGTGCCTTGATTCATTGGAAGGGGTAACCTTAAAAGCACTCATATATTTCTTGGGAGAAAAAAAAAAGTGATTTCTTTTTAGAAGAATAAGCGTCTGGGCGCTTGTTACGACTGCTTTTTTAACATGGCTGTTAATATTTGATGGCCTTTGTGAGTCACTGGGCTGTGAGAGCTCCATATTTTATAAGACTTCATCAAACTCCTATGCAACCTGGTATTTGAGTGCTACAGCCAGTGGTTCCTGGGGTAAAACGGATGCCGTAAGAGGTGTATGAGTGCCCAAATATTTCACTTCTAACAGATCCAGCCAGCTGCTCAACCACAGTATTTCTTTAAAACCTCTCTGAGCTGAAACTTTCAAAGCATGGTAATGACTGGCAGAACAGCAATTAAACACCTTGTGCTAACATAACTAGCCACTGCATACTGCAAATAGTCACGTTCCTATTAACTTAAGACTTCACAGGTGGTGTAACACCTGTAACATGCTAATCACGTTACTATTAACTTAAGTTTTCACAGGTGGTGTAACACCTGTAACATGCTAATCACGTTCCTATTAACTTAAGACTTCACAGGTGGTGTAACACCTGTAACATGCTAATCACGTTCCTATTAACTTAAGACTTCACAGGTGGTGTAACACCTGTAACATGCTAATCACGTTCCTAATAACTTAAGACTTCACAGGTGGTGTAACATCCTGGGAATGACACAACTGTACCAGGCAACATTTAAGAAGCCATGATAGATGTCAATCTTTTCTACGACTAATTTGTAACTAAGGTGGGCCATTCATACCACAGTTAGAGATACCTGTCGGCCCTATCCATTTAAAAAGAATGCATGCTGTGTGCTGTTAGTTAGAAATTAGTTTCTGAAACAAGGATTCCAACTACCGTTGTCTCTGTCAAGTGTTAAGTATGTTCCATTAGTCCTGTAAACAGCAGTTTGTTGGCCTTGCTCACCTGTCCGACATCTTAATTCTCTTCTGACAACGGCTTTCATCTCCTTATCTGATATGGTGTGGGTGGGTGGAGGTGTGGAGGAGCCATGTTTAAAGGCTTTAATAAGCAATGATATGCTAATGGACTGTTTGTTTTCCTGACCCCCTGCTGTGGACTCAGTAACTGCTGGGGGCGACGCATATTAATCCAGCAGGTGGCTCTACAGAACCCAACGAAGGGGGTCCCAGTCATCTAATTACAGCGCAAGGTGTGTGTGAGAGAGAGAGATATTGTGTGTGTGTGTACGTGTTTTGTCTGTATGTGTGTGTGTACGTATTTGAGAGAGATTGGTAGAGATGTGTCTTTCAATGTGAGAGTGAGTAAGAGTTTGTGTGTGTGTGTGTGTGTGTGTGTGTGTGTGCGTGTTTGTGTGTGTGTGCGGGTGCGTGGGTGTGTGTGTGTGTGTGTGTGTGTGTGTGAGTGCCAGGGAGGGCCAGGGGAACAGGAGTGGGATCCTGTTGGGAGGCTAATTAGGCCTGACCATTGGGGAGGCATTACAGCATGACGGATGGCATTTAAACAATGTGTCCGGCTCACGCTACACAAGCTAAGAGTGGCATTGCAAGAGCAACACAACAAAAAAATGACAACACCAAAACGAAGCGCATGCCCTCACTGCTCAAGTGGCGGCCACTCTGGATAAGTGCTGGAGGGCTCTGGGACATGACGGTGCTGGGGCAGCATGAGAGACTCTCCTTCAGAGTGGGATTTTAGAGCAGACTTTTCCCCTGGTGATATACTTTTGAGGGTTTGCTGCTGCTGCTGCATGCAGCCTGGCATGATAATGTGGCATCTAATCGCTGGCCTTGGAAAGGAAAAGACCCGGATGACTCTTGAGAGTGTGGCTGTCTAGGGAAGTATCTCTTTTAGGAGAGAGAGATATAGTGGATTTGAGTGTGTGTGGCAGTAAAACAAAGAGTTAATGAGAGAGTGGGCGGTTGAGTAAACAATGTACAGTATATATACGGACAGGGGCATTGATTCAGTGCTTCCGGTAAGATCTTGCATCATGAGACAGTTCAGTGTTGACCTCAGCATAAGGCAAGCGAGTGCAGAGAGTGGAGGGGGAAATGGGAAAAGAAGGGGTGGCACTGAGAGGAGGGGTCACATTAGCAGACCAAATAGCACAGTACACACACACACACATAAACACACACAGACACATACACACACACGCACACGCACACGCAAGTGAACGCGCACGAGCACACACACACACACACACACACCTCTAAAAATCAACCAGAAAAAATCAGGCAGCAACAAGGGGTCCTTTTGGGCCACCTGTTGTGCAATCATCACCCTTACTCTTCTGTAACTATTTTGACCAACTCTCAAATCATCCGATTATTACTTGCATGAGTCACTGGCAACTTCATGAAGTTGGAATTAATGGGATTGGCCGAAAATCATGGTACTGCTGCATATCAGGGGCCGTATTCACAAAGAATCTTAGGGCTAAAAGTAGCTCATAAGTGGCGAATTTAGGAGAAACTCCTAAAAATAATGGGCGTGTCAGTCTTAAATTTAGGACTCCTATTTTTTTTTACTAAGAGCAATTCACAAAATATTTTATCCCTAAAAGTAGCACCTAAGTCTAGGACAGCTTAAAACTCCTCATGAGGACTCCTAAGTCACTAAGACCTATTCACAAAAAGTCTTAAAATGGCTGAAGCCAGACGTAACGTGTTGGAGACAATGAACGACTCTGAATTGTTGAGAAGATATCGTTTAAACCGTGAAGGCATCAACATTTTACTAGAATTAGTGCGGGATGCAATCACGTCTCCAACTATCCGAAACAACCCAATCAGTCCGGAAGTTAAATGTTTGATAACATTACGATTTTTGCCGATTTTTGGCGTTTGCAGGAATGCCCAGTGTCGTGGGTGCCATCGATGGAACACATATTAAAATAATTGCTCCATCCAGAGATGAGGACGTCTTTGTAAACCGCAAAAAGGTACATTCAATTAATACACAGATAGTGTTTGATCCAAATTTCACAATCATGGATATTGTTGCGAAGTGGCCTGGATCTACTCACGATTCGCGCATTTTAATGGAGAGCGCGGTCTGCGCCAGCTTTTTGAGCGGCACCATGTACCTACTTGATGCCACTTGTTGGGTGACAGTGGCCATCCATGCAAGACATGGCTTTTGACACCCTTCCTCAATCCACAACCGGGAGCACAGTTGAACTACAACATGCAAGTATACGCATGAGGCCTATTTTGGTGACACAATACCTGTAGCCGCGACGGCTCTTTTAAAGTCCACTCCGCAATCTCCATCCTACATTGTGACTGGAGCGCATACCACCGCTTCTCGCAGTCATCGACAGAGCGACACACGGCAGGGAATGAAGCATTTATGTTAAGACATATGTCCTCCCATGCCTCACGCATAGTTTGCAGGGTGCTTTAATTATTACTTCTTTGATTTCATGCAATTTCCGTGTTTTTTTCGGCAATTTCTCTTTCTCTTAACGTGCAAAGCGTCATTCTCGTTGGATGCACAAACTTGTCATCATGCGTGTGCATTCTGCTAAGTGCACTGTCCATAACTATTTAATATGACTTCATTTGAAGCCTAGGTTATTCTCTTATTTTCTGTTTATTTAGTGGGATCGTTAGGGGGATGTTAGGACTGAGTTTTTAATGAGAGAGCCTGTCAACAACCAATCACCGTCCTCACCCCTTCTAAACTCGTGCATGAGAAGCGACGTCATCCATAGCAACGGAGTTTTTATCTTAAGCTTAGGAGTTGGTATTATCCTTAGTATGAGTAGGTCTCAGAGCCGTTGTGAATCACTTTTAAGAAATTACTCCTACGTAAAAGGTTTTAGCGCGAGTTAGGAGCACTCCTAGTGGTAAGATAAAAGGCTTTGTGAATACGGCCCCAGGTATATAAGGGAAGGTGCTTTAGTTTGTTAACAATGCTGTTGTATATCAGGTATAAGGAAATGTGCTTTAGATTGTTAACAATTATCTTTATCTTTTCAGAGAATCTCCGAGAACCAATTTGAAGAGGAAAAAGAACAAGGGAAAGAAATTGCAGGCCAACCATAAACAGGAGTCCTGATAATTGTTTTTCTTCCCAGGTTCAACCTTGACACACAGTTACCAAAACACAAAGAAAGATTCAAATTACTAGTCAAATTTCATCGATGGGCAATGCGGTTGGCAACACACAAAGCAAGCAACGCACAACCTCAGGCCAATTTAACACCTTGGCAAAATCGATTTTGCTGATTTCATAACATGTGCAAGATCATAAACACAAACATGGGTGGGTCTGTGCAGTGATTGGGTGTGTCCGTGGACAGATGTGGGAGCTCCATGTATAAATTAACTTGAAATCAACACTGTTTCCGTGAAAGCACAGACGACCAACTCTCATTTAAAGTCAACCTCTGTAATGTTACTCTTAATGTTAAAAAGCACCACAACTACATATATACAGTCGTATGCAAAAGTTTAGGCACCCCTCTAAGGCTGCATGATAATTTACTCTGTCTTCACCAAAAAAGATCACAGTGGTCAAATATTTATTTTGTAGTTATCACTGAGTGCTAGGGTGTTTTCCAGACAAAGATATTTAGTGTAGCAGTATTTATTGGTGTGAAATTAAATCAAATGTGAAAAATAGGCTGTGCAAAAGTTTGGGCACCCTCATAATTTTGTTGATTTGAATACCTGTACCTACTCAATGCTGATAAAATGCAACACAGAATTAGTCTGGATAGCTCGTCAAGCCTTCAATTCCATAGAAAGGTGCATCCAACCATTAGAAAAGGTATTTAAGGTAGCCAATTGCAAGTTGTGCTTCTCTTTGATTCTCCTCTGAACAGTGGCAACATGGGGGCATCAAAACAGCCATCAAATGATCTGAAAACAAAGATTGTTTAGCAGTTTTGTTTAGGGGAAGGCTACAAAAAGTTATCCTGGAGGTTTCAGCTATCAGTTTCCACTGTGATGAATTTTATTATGAAGTGGAAGGCAACAGGCACAGTTCTTGCTAAGGCTAGAAGTGGCAGGCTAAGAAAAATAACAAAGAGGCAAAGGCGAATAATGGTCAGAATGGTCAAGAATAACCCTCAGACCACCTCCAAAGATCTGCAAGGTCATCTTGCTGCAGATGGTGTCACTGTGCATTGCTCAACCATTCAGCGCACATTGCACAGAAAACAGCTGTATGGGAGAGCCTTTTCCGCACACACGCCACAAACAAGCTCGCTTGAGGTTTGCCAAACTACATTTGAACAAGCCAGGCTCATTTTGGAACAAAGATAGAGATATTTGGTCACAACAAGAGGCATTATGCATGGAGGCAAATTAATACAGCATTCCTAGAAAAACACTTGCTGCCCACAGTAAAATTAGGTGGGGGGTCCATCATGCTGTGGACTGTGTGGGTAGTACAGGGACTGGAAATCTATTTAAAGTTGATGGTCGCATGGATTCAACTCAGTACCAGCAAATTCTTGACAATAATGTTCAAGAATCTGTAACCAGGCTGAAGTTACGGCGGAGTTGGGTGTTCCAGCAGGACAATAACACGAAACATTGCTCCAAATCCACTAAGCCATTTATGCAGAGGGACAACTACAATGTTCTAGAATGGCCATGACTTGAATATAATTGAAAATACATGGGATGTCTTGAAGCAGGCTGTCCACGCTAGGCACCCATCAAACCTTACAGAGCTGGAGCTGTATTGTAAGAAAGAGTGGTCCAAAATACCTTCATCCAGAATCCAAACACTCATCAGAGGCTATAAGAAGCGTCTAGAGGCTGTTGTTTTGGCAAAAGGAGGCTCCAGTAAATATTATTGTGATTTTTCTGTTGGGGTGCCCAAATTTATGCACCTGTCTAATTCTGTTATTATACATTTGGCATATTCTCTGTTTATCTAATTTACCTTATTTCACTTCTAAAATATCACTGTGTCCATGTAGTATTATATATGTGACAAAGAAGTTCCTGATCCAAACGCCCAACAATTTATAAATGAAAGTAATAAAGATTATCAGGGGTGCCTAAACTTTTGCATACGACTGTATATTTCCATGCAGTTGTATATTATTTATAAAATGAATCGTCGATTAACTGAAACAGATGCTCATAAGCATTTCTGTCACTCTAAAGCCCTGTCGGTATGGGTGAATAACGTCGCAATATAGCTCCATCAATTCGAGGGCATATTCTCTGTCTCGCCTTCACGTCATTCTAAAAATGGCCAACCGATGTCAAAAAGTCTCACTTATGTGTGTGAGAAGAGTGAGTCAAAAATGCTGCAACTTTTCTCCGGTCCACGGGTCATGAAACACATTTTTAGCAAGGTGCATGGTAGGTATAGGGAGAGGCTGCTGATTATACGTATCTGCCCTCTTACCTGGAAAAACACCACAGATGTGTGAGTCATCAAGTACATCCTGTTGCGCCTCCAGCCTAAAGGCATATCTGTGTGAATCAAAAAGGCTTTGATTCCCTCAATGTTCAAAGGATCTGTAGCGCATATGGTAAGGTGACTCATGTGTTGGCTAGCACTTTTTCAGATGCATGAACGGGTCAGGAGGCACGTTACAAAATAGCCCTCAGAAAGTCAGTGCCTCCTTCGTGGCATTTTGTGTTTTACACTATTTTGGTATGGACAGTGGATAGCAAAACATGTCAGAGGCACTGACAAGAAGATGAGATCTGGGCAAACCACACATTTTATCCAGAGAGAGGATTTGATTTAAATGAATTTCTTCTTCTGCCTCTTGGCGGTCCCAAACATTGATTTCATGTCGGACAGATCTCCTGCACAAGAACCTCCGTCTCCTGTTGTGTAAAACGCAAGTTTGTTTCACGACTGGAAATGTGTGGTTTATTCCATTGTAGAACAATTACTGAGATCTGCGTGAACGTTACTAACGCAATGATCATTGTGGAATTATGGCCTATTCTCACTACCCGGTTACTGCAGTGCTCATTGCCCTATGAAATTAGGACTTCATGACATAACGTCAACAGCAACATAAACACATTCAAAGCATCTTCTTTAAAAGGAAAAACATAAATGCTGGAAATGGTTGGACTTTTGTCTGCACCGTACACAAAATCAACTTCTGTCATGTTTACTGATGTAGCGAGGAGATGAGCAGGGAAATGGAAGAGTGAGACGGCAAACAGAACATAAACATCAGCGGAAAATACAAAGTGTGATTACGGTACGCCAACGTCTCCCATGGCAGGGCTGGCCAGATTTAGTGAGAGCATCTTCAGTTAAACGGAGCTTTCTACCAAAGCAGCTTGGGCAGAAACAGCACAGGAAAGCAGATTTTTTTTTTGCGATAGTCTTGAGGGAGGGGAAGCATAAGTATGAATGAATGGATGGATGAACGAACAAACAAACAAATGAATGCTCTTTTGTTCACAGAGGCCTGTTTGGACACATCCAAAGTGTCTCTCAAATGCTGCAAGGGACTCATCTAATCACAGTGTGGACGATGGACGATATGATGGCTGCCATTCTGCACCAGCTCGCTCATGCAGAGGCTGGCTGTGTGGATCTGAGCCGCCCTGTGACCACTTCACAAAGCTCTCCATCAGCAGACTCTAATCTGCATACCAGCTCTCATCTGGATCAGCAGGAACTTTTATCACCCTCGTTAACTTCCTTATCGCTTATCTTGCGAGCCCTCTCTGTTCGTCTGTCGCGGAAAAGCCTGTGCTTTGAACAGCCCATCAGGCGTGTTGGCTATCTGAGTTTTTATTTTTTTGTTTTGTTTTGTTTTGTTATTCAGCATGGAAAGATGACCTTTCTACAGCAACCGCCGACTCCGTAGTTACGGTTGCCATGTGAGCATGTCTGGCAGGCAAAGAGAGGGAAATGAGGAGATGAAGAGCAGACTGAAGTCCAGTTGCTCCCCAACCTCAAACACAGAGTTTGGAAACTGCCCTTTCCAAATAGTGCGACTTCTACTGACAATTCTTCAGTGACTGAACAACCTGTTGCAACTTCAGATTATGCGGAGGTTAATTAAATCTTGTGTATCCTACATTACCTTAACTAGTGGCCCTCTACCCTTGGGTTTGTGACATTCTACAGGTCTTCAAACAGGAAGCTGAAATATATCCCTTTGAGAATGATGTTGCCTTCAGTATGACACCATGGGAGAATCAAAGATGAAGTCAGTGTAACTGCTGAAAGTTTTCACTTGGCCCCTCACAGCACTCAAAACCTTAGGATATCATTAAGAAGCTGAGCTGATGTTGATCTATGATCTACGACACCTTCAAAGCTGCTCTTGTTATAAACAGTTTAGTGTCTTTGCAATCACACAATACGACCTGCGATGCTTATGATAATTCTACCCCTGAGCGCCATGTGTGCAGATCCTTCCTTGAATCGACTGATGCAAAACATGCTCGATACGGGACTCATTTTCAAAACGTAATTATTGTTGTATCTCCATTAACATGGAGCTTGTGGCTGCCACTTTTATGTGGCGGAGAGATAACTAACTTTTGAAGTGTTTCTTTCAACCTCTGAAGGCCCCTATTTGAAGTGGCAACACAATACAAAGTGAGGAAGTGGGGTGTTTGTAATGCACCTTATCGAGTATTCACCTGCTGAGATGCCTGATTGTTCACAGAACAACCCAAATCAAAATCAAACTGCAAAAAGATAAAAAAGAAACAGAAGTTGGATGAAATAGTTTCCCCCCAGCTTTTTCCTTTCAATTAATGGCACTTAGAGAGCCGGCACTAGTGAATCAGTGCTTATTCATAGACCAAGCTGTTAGAAATAGATTGATTACCCCCAGTGTCGAATACATTAAACATGTACGTAATTTAATAAAAGTGATGGAATTGATTCAGAGACGGAGAGCTCTCTGCCCTTTGAGAAAAATAATATTGTGCTGTACAGTACATTTGTGAATGCACATAAAGTGGCTCCCAGCTAGAATACATATTCATGAACTTTTAATAAAAAGAAACTGCAAGAGCCTCGGCTGACAGTTTCATGTAGCCAAAGTCCTCAGTGAATATATATTCTTCCTCTCATTGCCACTCTGAAAACTAGGGACGCTTTTAATCCTTGACAAGAGCTTCTGCAAAAAAAAAGAAAAACCACATCCTCCACCCAACAAACCGTGTACACTTCTAAATCTGCGCCCCACTGGTGCCAACCGTGGCAAACCAAAATAAACAAACAAATACACTCATAAGATCCAGACGCTATTTCCACTGTCACTGTGCCTCACGCTAAAAACCCATTTCACTAGCCGCCACCTCAAACATCAAGCCCACTTCCTGGTAAGAACTCCCACTTTACCAATCTCATCCAGCTGTTCGACATCTCTTCAAACAGTCCAGTGCATCCTAAGGGGTTTAACAAAATCATACTTTGAGCCGTTGGCTTAAGAGAACATGTGGGGAGTGAGGGAGGGGGGGTCATTTTTTACCTGTATTCCTCCTGGGTGAAGATTGGTATTACAGAGGGTTGAAGGACGGTGATTTCCACTAGGGTCTTATTGAGCTTGGCCGGCTCCCCACCGTCATAGGCAATAACCACCAGCTATACGGAGACAGAGAGAGAGGGACATAGGGGAGAGAAATCAATGGGACGACCGCGTCAGGCACAGATGTGAAAAGACCATTCAGAGAGCGAGAAGGGAAAGAAAACATAGAAACACCCACGCTGGGGATACAGGCACGCACTTACACACACACACACACACACACACACACACACACACACACACACACACACACACACACACACACACACACACACACACACACACACACACACACACACACACACAAACATATACAGACTTACACACATACAAACAAAGGCATTAGAGGTTCTCGTTGTGCTTTGCTTTGTGACTGTGTGAGTAATCACAACATGTCAGAGAGGGTATTGATCCTTGCTTTGCTCTTGCTTTGAGAGAGCCGGCAAGACACCACGAACACACAAAAACACACACACACACACACACACGGACGGACGACCTTTAAGAGTGTGTGTGTCTGTGTCTTTATGTATTTGTGTACAGTACTGTGCACAAGTTTCAGGCACTTTAGTTGCTTCACTAAACATTTGTGAAAACAAAGATAGTTTTTTTTAGAAAAAAACATTCCCATGAGTTTCCCCTCGGCATTTATATGTCGTTAAAGAAAGGATACATCATGATAACAAATGAACAGACAACCTTGCAGATTGAAAAACTAAAGGCCATCTGCTCAGAACTGACCAAAAACAGCTATTTTCAAGTGCCTTAGCATCATAAGATGATAAGATTACTGCCAAAGTTAGGAATTTTTATAAACATGTATTTTACATTTACATAAAGTTCCAGTACAATTCGCAATATTACCAATTATAACCATAATTAAATGTTGATAACACCCACATAACCATGCAGATAACCCATAACATGTTCATAACAATATCTGTGCTCTGTATGGAGATTTTCAACATCTCTGGTGGGCACCTGGGCTAAAATCCTTTAGTAGATCTTCATGCAAAATACAGTGCATTTATCCACCCTGTGACAAGTGGAAACACTTCACTATTGGGATTACATAAAGAGACAGAAAGAATCAAGACAGTCTAAATCCACCAAAGAACTGTGCCAAGTTCTCCGAAATGCTTGAAACATCCTGCCTCACAAGTACCTTAAATTATGTTTTGATAAGTAAAAACCATTCAAGTCATTATTTTTTGCGGAGGCTAAAAAAAGAAAGCTCTCTTTTGATCAGTCATTTCAACCAACGTGAAGAAAATAATCACGGAGTAATCCCATAAACAAACAGCTGGCTAGTGCTTGCAATGCACACCTGGCCTTTATGTTCGCTATTTAAGCCAGCGCATGCTTCAACAGCTGCAACAAATAGCCGAGCAGGCTTCATACCCAACTGTATATAGACCGCTGTGGTCCATAAATTATAACCATGAATAAAAACATTAAAAAACATCTCCCCCCAGATTGTCTTCACAGAGAAAGGGAGAACATGAAAGGAAGAATGATCAAGAAAATGAGAAAGAAAGAGCAAGAGTAAGCGATAGAGAGACTGACAAAACAGTAATCATGTGTGCTCACCTTTACTTACCTGCACATCTCTCATTTTTAATATATGAGGTGTGGTATTAAATAATGATGTTATATTTAATAATAATGTAATTAATTTGTAATGAAGAAAACATATACTCATAAAACTCATATACTCGTATTACCAGTCACCACATTTAATCGGCACACCTCCTATATAGATATATGCATGCACAGAGAAAGGGAGAAAATTAAATGATGAATGGTAAAGGGAGTGAGTAAGAGAGAGCGTGATAGAGAGCCTGACAGAAGAATGCTTAGTCCACTCACGCTGAACTTGGCATTGGGCTCCTCGTTGAGGTTGACCTTGGTGACCACGTGGCCTGTGTCCTCCTCCACGCCGAAGAGGCTGTTGCTGTAGGGAAACTGCTCCGTGTCCACCTGGTAGCGCACCCTGCCGTCAGGGGTGGTCTGGAGGGAGGGGAGGAAACCACACAAACAGCATTAGCAGTTAGAAGACCCACATCATCTAATTCTACACAAGCAGCACTCGTTCCTGGACAGTTATTGCACCACACAATTAGCACTGTCATTACATCTTCCACAGACACTTTCTCCGACCGGCCAGTCCACCTAGTAGCGCCCCCTACTGTCAAGGGTGTCTTGTTGGGAGAGTAAACCACATGCACCCTCCTCAGCATTATCAGACACACAACATCAGCCTCAGTCATATATGCCCACACAACCAGCACTATTACACAAATACCCCAACATTATCAGACATACTGTACATCTGACTGTTATAACACCAACACAACCAGCACTATTAGGTCAATGCCCCAGCATTATCAGACATAAATCTGACCCACGGAACCAGGATTATTAGATCAATGCCTCTAGACTGTAATTACACCAACACAACTAGCATTTTTAGATCAATGCCCCAGGACTGTCATTTTAACAACAACGTCCTTCAACAATGCATAACAAGCACTGCGTCCTCTGATGACCACGTGATAACACAACTAACCCTCCCATACCTTCTGTATGTCCTGCAACTGTCGATCCTCCAAGCAGTATTATTAGAACTACATCCTCCGGCTGCCATTCAGTCACATTTCTCATTAGACACAGTAAGCAAACGGGTTGAGCATCATTTTGTGGGGGACAACTCTCAGTCATAACTTTTACTGTAAAGTTCAAATCATAATCCCCCCCCCCCCTAAAGCTTATACACAGGTTGTACAAGTGTTGTACAACCATATACGGTACCTGCTTCTATAAGTGGATAACTCTGACTGTCTGACACCTTAAAAAGGTAGCACTGCAGCACTATCGTGGACACTGTTCACCTGACTATTTTAGGTCAGAGGACAGTATCCATTAGACATGTCCGAGCCATGAGTCAGTCACTGAGGTATTTCTGCCATTCACCAGAGGCCCATTACTGCTGGCAGCAGAGAGCAAGGCTGTTGGCTAAGTGGGTTAATGGTCTGGCATGTTTTCGTATGAAATTAAACACTCCACAGTATTTGGTAAACTGCAAAAAAGGAAGCTCTCAAATCTTTCAATCCATGAGAGTGTATCTTCCCCTTGATGATGCGTTATAAATCCCTGTTTAGGGAGACATTGTTGTTGGTGACTCCCAAACAGGTGCTTTAACGGTCTCCTGCTCTCCTCCCTGTCACCTTTCATCATCTTTTCAACCACCCTCTCCCCCACTCCCCCCGTATGTCGTCACCTCCCCCCCACGTCACTGTGTTGGCGCATCCGATAAAACAATTTTCTGTCTGATTGCCAGGACTCGTACGCCAGCAGATGTCGAGCGTGGCCCCGTCTCTGCATGCCAATGGACCTGCCGCACACCATTTGCTTTTTCACGTCCCCTGACCTCTCCAGGAGCCCTGCTTCTGTTCGCTTTACTGTCGTGTGGCATATTGAGGTGCTAATGTGTGGTGCTGGCAAGCAGACGAGCAAAGATCCTGCTGTGTGTGTGTGTGTGTGTGTGTGTGTGCAGTATGTGAGAATTCTGGAGGGTATGTGTTTAAGTGTACACACGTGTCTTATATGTGAATGTGTATGTGTGCAGTATGTGAGAATTCTAGAGTGTGTATGTGTGGGTGTGCATATGTAGGGTGTGTGTGAATGAGTGTGCATGTGCGAGATGTGTGTGTGTGTAAAACGTGTATGTGTGTTCGTTCTCTCAGTCTGTGTGTGTGTGTGTGTGTGTGTGTGCAGAAGTGAGAAATGCCGCCCCGCAGAAAGACTGAGCCGTCAGGGACACAGCTCAAACACATCCATCCGCTGTGACGCAGGAACAGGAGTGTCACAGCAAACAGGCCCCCTCACAACAACCAGTGATAGGAGGGAGAGAGAGAGAGAGAGAGAAAGATATAGAGAGAGAGGGAGAGAGAGAGGGGAAGAGAGGGAGAGAGAGAGGAAGTAGGAAAGAAAGAGAAAGCTGGGGAGAGAGAATGAGAGTAACAGAGACGATGGAGAGAGAGCACTAAAGGGATTGAGAGCACAAACAAAAGCTAGAAAGCACATCCTATTTCAGAGTTGCAGTCTTTTTCAAATGAAATGAGTGAACGCTCACACCAGTAAACCAGTAGTATGATGCATATTCACATCTTCACAGAGTCACAAGTAGAAGAGAAGGCCACCACTCACAAAATCAGCAGTCATTCATTTATCGGCAGCAATGCTCCATGATATAATCAATGTGTCTTGGCATCATGGAATGTTTCACTCAACGTGACCTTCAAAGGGCAATGCACTTTCAGGCTCTTCATATTGAACTTTTGCATGTTTGCACACAAGCTTGTTGCTCACATCAGGATAGATGATGTGCGTATGTGAGTATGTGCCAGTGTGCGCATATGCATATGTGTGTTAGAGATGCGCGGTTGGCGGTTGCACCCGCGGACTCCGCGGTTAAACCGCGGATCGGGCGGGTGACGTGACAAAAAATAATATTTTAATTAAATTCGGGCGGGTGGCGGTTTACCCAACGAAATTCAAAATATATACACATTGTTAAATGTCGTTACCTACATCCAAGCACATTTTGAAATAATCAAATTTTCATCAGGCAGTAAATTGGCCTTGTTCCGTGTATGCATACAAAGCAAACAAAGGAAGCAAAAAAGTTTAAATTAAGTGACGATCCCTATCATGTCGCGTCTCTTTGCAACGCCGCAAACCTGCAAGCTATGAGTCAGCTGTCAGTATTGGAAGAAGCCTTAACGTGTCGTAGATGAAACTGCCTGGGTTATTTTGTTTCGTTAGGCTATTAGGTATATTTTAAAACAGCCAGTCATTGTAGCCTACCACTCGTGGAATAAGGAATTTCAAAGAGATGATGGAGTGATTTTACTCAGAAGTGACATTGGCCATTGGCAGCGTGAGATGAACAAGTTAAACTTCTAGCTCAGTAACATCACCAGCTAAGAAAGAAGGTAAGAAAAATAGTCGGAAAACTTTGATTTGCAAGGCAAGCAGGCAAGTGTTGGGGTTGTTACAGTATAAAGCCTACAATGCGGTGAAATTTCGGAATTAATAGACTCGGCGTTTCCTTCTAAACTAAAAACAGTAGGCTATATTACCATATTAAAATGGTGTACCAAATTGCGTTTTATTACAATGATAAAAAAGTGTAGGCTTACTAGCCTATGGTAAGGTCAGGTTTGCCGATGTGCTTGGCTATTTTAAAGTTTCTCCCTGTGCATCGATCGGAGACAGACGTTACTTCACTGATAATATTCTGGGGATAGGCTACAACATAGCCAATAGGCTTTCATACTAGGGGCTTTATCCTTTAAATATCTTTGCGGCATTGGATCAGTCTCCTTTCAAGAACTTTCTAGCCTCGCGTCACAGCGCCTATACCTAAAAACAACAGGCGGATGGCGGGCGGGTGCGGTTTTGAAAATTGGTCAAAAAAATTGGTGCGGATGGATAGCGGACGGATCATGCGTTTTGTGATGCGGTTGCGGATGAAATAATAGCCCATCCGCGCATCTCTAATGTGTGTGTGTGTATGTGTGTGTGTGTGAGTGTGTGTGTGTGTGTGTGTGTGTGTGTGTGTGTGTGTGTGTGTGTGTGTGTGTGAGTGTGTGTGTGTTAAGGCTACGTGTGTCTGTCTGTCTGTATGTGTGTGTGTGTGTGTGTGTGTGTGTGTGCATGAGTGTGTGTGTGTGCGTGCATGTACATGAGTGTGTGTGTGTGTGTGTGTGTTAAAAATAAGTCCTTAAGCACTACAAGACCACAAATGGCAGGGTGAAGTGGCAGCTGACAGCTGTGAAGTGATGGAGCAGGGAGGACTGAAGCATTTTGACACACGCGGCCAGAGCGAGATCGCCCACAACATGGAGACAGCGACCAAGCAAGACTCACGTCCCTTTCTCTGAAAAGATGAGGAACGACCAGTTACGACCTCAGGAAGGAAGTCACTGCCTGCTTCAGAAACACACTCAAGTATTAGTCCTCAACTCAGTATGTCCAATAAGTGCCCCTTAATGTTGGTCTTGTGGGTTGTGATGGAATATGAATCCTTGACACATATCAGACCCAATCCCAGTCAGGGGCAACGCTAATTAGTGAGAAACATTAAAGCTGCACATGATGAAACGAATGCCACTGGGGCCAGTGAAGTACACAGCCAGTGGATGCTTAAACTATGTAAACATCCGCTGTTCAAACAGGTGTTCCCCTGCTTCAGTGCTTTCAACAAGCATCCTTAGAGATTCAAATATGTTTCACCTTTGAACCCCAAACACATTATTGTGTTGTAAACACAGAAAAACCTAAGTAGTGTCTTAGCAGGTGTATCAGATCATTGAAACCTGCCACTTTAAATGGTTTGTTTGGACATGAAGCAAGTGTTCTCTCTGCCACCTAGCACTGAGAAACAGTATCTTTCCTCACCCAGTAGCCATACTGTCCTAGCAGCATTTCCATCAATAGCACATCACCTAAGCCACTCCTCGTGGCACACTGACAGCCTGACAACACCTAAGAAGCTGTCCTTAATTGCTTGATTTCGAGACTAGCTTCTCAACAAAACACTGAACAGTAGAGATGCTGGCTACAGGTCGGCTAATTATGCTGTGCAGCACTTCAACCTACTTCTGAAAGCAGACATGTAAGTAGGGTCACTTTAACGGCATGAGCTTGTAGACAGCAACATGCACTTATATGCAGTGAGGCTGCGATTAGCGTTCTGTGCCGTCTGCTTGGGTGTAAGCAGTTAGTTGGCTCTGAGGATGTACTCAAAGGAGAGAAGTAGGAGGTGTTTCTGTTGCAGTTGACACTCTCTTGCACTGATCGTAGAGCAGACAATGTTTGTTACTGCCAGGCGCACACAAGAGTCAGTTCTTTCGCCAAGGCAGAAGGTAGTATGTCACAGAGACATATGCAGGCAGGCAGTCACGCACACACACACACACACCACACACCACACACACAGAGACACACACAGAGAGAGGCACACAGAGGGGTCTAGGTGGAGCTGGGAAAAGCCAGGTAGGATGGGAGTGTCTGACTGCTCTACCATCTGTTGCAGGTGGGTGATGGACAGGGGTCACATTCAAACCTACAGTGACATGACACACACACACACACACACTCTCTTTCTCTTGCTCCATCTCTCACACACACTCACTCAAATATCCCTCAATTGCTGCCTATTTCTCTCTTTCTCACACACACACTCAATCTCTCTGTGTTACCCTCAGTCTGTCACACAAACACACACACACACACAACCACAAACACACATTAATGGGACGCACGATTAAATTCTCCCACGACATAAGCCACTAATCTGGTGAACAAATCAGACATATTAAAAAGAGAACGTGCTCCCCTCTGGGATGGGTTTTTGTTTAGCTACTCCGTCGCACGGCTTGTTTGTTAGGCTGCGTTAATTGTCCCATCACGTGGAAGACATTATTAAGGAAAATTACAGAGGTAATTTAACTCCTCATACCAGAAGCTTGGCGAGGTGTTATTGCCTAGCAGCCATTACCAGTGACAGATTTTTCTTATGCACAGAAACACCTTGGGAATGAAACAAGTCAGACGTTCACACATAAACTTGCCAATTCACTCATTTGTTTTGGACAGATAACACATTACTAGAACACGAATGAAGAACGCTGTTAAACATTAAACATCATTAATAAAAAATTATCTCACTTGACGGTAACATTGTAGTTGGTTAAGATAAGAGTTTTTGTGTGCGTAATCACCTGCACCAGCATACGATGCCTACAGCATTGATTGCATTCAGACAAATCTGTCAACCCCTTGAAATCACATCAACATGTACAGTGTAAACCTTAATAAAGCAATGCAGCCTGTCTTATTTCAGGGTCCCTGTACAGTACTGTCCAGTTCCTTTCAGAGTTTTCTCCAATTGGCTACACTCACTAATGATTGCTGTCATAACACCACCTTGACCTTTGAGGACAGGTGGGGCGCATGAATGAAGGGAAAGTGACCTCCAATAGGGTGCCTGAGGGTCTCTTAAGAGGAGTGATATGCACTTGAGGAGTGAGTCCAGGGGAGATGGTAGAGTGAGATGAGGGGAATACAAGCAGGTGAATGTCTGTTTTTTTTAGCCAAACACTCACTCATTTAAATGTTACAGGTTGAGAAGGCAAGCTGAGATTGGGGTGGTGAGTGTGTGTGTGTGTGTGTGTGTGTGTGTGTGTGTGTGTGTGTGTGTGTGTGTGTGCCTGTTGCTGGGGAGTTGCTGTGCCGTCAGTCAAAATTTAAGTAGCCCTCTGTAGCTTCCCATTCAAATGCATGAAACGGTATAATGGATCTCTGACAAGGCCTCTTGTAGTTGACTTGTACCTTTTCTTGATTTCAGGTCACTGATACTGAATATAGACCTCATAGGAGATCCCACAGCAAAGCTGACCAACCCCAGCGAAAAAATGTATAATGATTTTTGAAATGTATTTGGTCGTAAATGTAATAGACCAACAAATGTCAACATTACACTCATATTGACATTAATATGGAAGGTGGACAACATCTTGTAAATTAAATAGGCATCCTCCCAAAGGTAAGACAGTACCCAACATCCCAATACCAGACCCTACACTGACATGCTGCTGTTCTTCTGCCAGAGCGCTGACGGACAGTGAAATATGCACCTGAACATCTGAGCATGAATCACCTCAGCTGTCTGTGGGGCCCTGAGGCGGTCAGAGGGGCAACAACACAGGGGACGCTAAAGGGACTGTTTCACTGCTCCGTCTATCAGCACAGAATCTGTGTGTGTGGGGGAGAGAGGGAGAGAGACAGAGAGAGAGAGAAAAGAGAGAGTTTGTGTCTTAAGTAGCAGTGCTTAAGCACAAGTCTGTGTCTATGTGTGTGTGTGTGTGTGTGTGTGTGTGTGTGTGAGTGAGAGAGAAAGAGAGAGCATAAAATAAAAGTCCCTAAGCACTAGTGTGTGTTTGTGTGTGTGTGCATGTCTGAGTGCAGGTGTGTATACCTGTGTATGTCGAGGTCTTGTTTGTTTGTTTGTGTGCTAGTGAGTGCAAGTTGTGCAATTACATGTCTGCATTTGCCTGTGCATTTGTATCTGTGTGAGTTTGTGTGTGTGTGTATGGGTGTTTGGGTGTGTGTGTGTGTGTGTCTTTGTGTGTACGAGTAAATGTTTGTCTGTTGATTGACACCACTGATGTTGAAATATCTGGTGTCTGGCAGCAGCTACTGTATTAGCATGCTGGTGTGTGTTTGTCCGAGGCCCTGAAGAGATGGTTCAAAGCCTGTAATGGTGCCTGTGTCAATGTATAAGTATGTGTGTGTGTGTGTGTGTGTGTGTGTGTATATGTGTAAAGTATGAGGATGCATGAGTAAATGTGTGTTTGTGTCCATTTACACTCATGTGTGTGTCTGTGTGTAATGAGAGAGTGTGTGTACACATCAGTGTGGGGTTGGGTCCATGCCCGACTGCACATGTGTTATTGTCCATGCATACCTATGTGTGTGTGCGTGGGGGGGCCTGCCCTGTGATTCATGCCCCGTCAGCCGGATGATGCTCTACATGCACCAGAGGTGGAGGCTGGCTGGGCAGCGCAGTGAGAAAGGGGTGGGTGAGGTGGGGGTGTGTGTGGGGGTGAGAGTGAGGTGTGTGTGGGGGTGAGAGTGAGGGATGGAGTGAGGTTGGCTGGTTAATGGGGTGGTTGCTGTCAAGGCAGCACAAGCAGCAGCTCTCCAGCCAGGAGATATCAGAGAGGCAAGGTAAGGCAAGGCAGCACCTGCCAAACCACTGAGTCACAACACCCTGGGGAGCACAGCTGGACCTGCTCTCCCTCCCTCTCTTTCCTTCCCTCATGCTCTCTTTCTCTCTTCTATATCTCTCTCATACAAACTCTCATACACATGCTTATTATCTTCCTCCTTCTTCCTTTTGCATTTTCCCTCCCTCTTTCTCTCTATTTGCCCATAACTGTGTTTTTTTCTCTTTCTCTGGAAAGAGTGTCAGTGTGTGCCTGTGTATGTGAGTGCAGGGGTGAGAGTTTCCCCTCTTTCACCCGCCTTCTTCTCCCTCTCTCCCTCCATCCTAGGGCACCCAGCTGTGCCCTCTCCTCAGACGTCCTCTGAAGACAGACAGACAGGAGAGCCGGAGGAGGTGTGTGTGTATATGTGTGTATGTGTGTATGTGTGTGTGTGTGTGAGATAGAGAGAGAGAGAGGGGACAGTGCAGGTCAGCCACATCACTGACAGCGAAATGAAAAGGAGAAGAGAAAAGAACAGGAACAGAAAAGAAAAAGGGAAAATGCTTCCAACCTCTTCATGCACTCCTCCTCATAGAGCAGAGAAGCAAGACCCCTGTCTCTCTTGAGAAAAGAATGCGAGAGAAACGTCAACGTGAAATGGCCAATGACCTTTTTTTCCCTTTTCTTTTTTTTAATCAACCCTTCCTTTTCACTCTCCCTCCTTTTTTGGACTCGAGGGAAGTATTCAGGTCATGATTTATGGCGGTGCCTGGCCACTCGGGGGACTTTTACTTCCATGCGGAGGCTAAGATATGTCCCATTGAGCAGCCATCCGTTTACACAGGCTAAATGTCATTACTGGATTTGCCTGCACCGGGGCCTGGAGGCGAGAGCACTGTTGGTTATTCATGGCTCGTGGCATTCACACTGGGTTAACCCCACGCCCTGCCGCCATTCCCACTCGCTTGCACTCTCCCACTCTCGCTCTCTGTCTGTCATTCACTCCATCATTTCAGACACCACCATCTTAGTCACTTCTTGTGATCTAAGACGCCCCTTCTCACGCACACAAACTCACTCCCTCTCTCCACCTTCTCTTCTTCTACTGTTTCTCTAGCTCTCTCTTTTCTCTCATCCAAACCCCATCTACAGCACACAACCTCTCTCATCCTCTTTCTCTCTCTCTTTCTCCACAACACTCAATTCCTCCTTCTCTCTCTCTCTCTATAGCTCACAGCACCTAACAATGTCGAGGCACAAACCCTGTAAAGCGCTCGTCTTGGGCAAAACCCGGTTAGCAAACATCCCCCGGGGCCTGCAGAAACAGTGAGGCATGTCCAAGGGAAATGTACTGTATGTAAAGGCTGGTGGAGGAGAAAACATGCCTGACAGAGGGGAGGCCAGGTAATGACTCCTTCATGGGGGAGTGGGGAGGCTTATTACTGAGTTAGTGGTGTGGAGAGTCGGAGCAGAACGCATGAAGGCCTGTGGGCACACAGCACCTGTTGGAGGAGTGGGAGTCTGCACAGAGTGTGCTATCATGGTCTCTTCTCCTTCACACTGCCAACAGCACACAAGCACACAGACACTCACACACACATAAACATACACATACTGTAAACACACGCACGCGCGTGTGCACACACACACACTGTGTATTTGCTTTGTATTTATGCCAAAAATAACAGCTAAGGATGGTTGGGGGGTGGGGGGGATCAAAATGTCGCTTCAAACCATGGGAGCAGCCTGTCAGCAACTGTCCTGTGACAGCATCACTCTCACACACACACACACACAGATCTGTCCTGTGACAGCATCACTCTCACACACACACACACGCAGATCTGTCCTGTGACAGCATCACTCTCACACACACACACACACACACACACACACACACACACAGATCTGTCAGCAGCACTCACAGGGGGGTCCCCATCCTTAGCCGTCACCATGGTGATGAGAGTCCCCTTGACGGCATTGGGAGCCACCACCCCTCTGTACAGCGCCTGACTAAACACTGGAGGGTAGTCGTTCATGTCCTGGAGAGGAGAGAAAAAAGGAGAGAGGAGAGGAGGAGCAAAGAGAAGAGAGAGAGAGAGAGAGAAAGAAAGAGAGATAACTGACAGTTAATATCACACAAGAAGAGTTTTATACATTATATAAAATGCAAAAAAAAAAATGAATGACAGAAGGGAGAACAATAAACAGCCAATAAACAGACTGACAGGAAGACAGTCAGGCAGAGAGACAGAGAGACAGCTAATGCAGACATTCAGATTGATTGATGGACAGATAAACATTAACTGTGAAACTTTCCCTAAAGTAAAAGTCCTGTACGTTTTGTATCCTCCAACGCCCTCCCTCTGGTTGATCTCCCATTAAAGCCCCATCACATCACCACACACAAATAGATCAGGCGAATGAAGTGTCACTTCTTATCCGTGCGACAGGACCTCTTCACCATGGAGGGATATACTCACTGGCCTTCATCATCCAACAGAGAGCCCAAATACAAATATGTGTGTCTGCATCAGATGCTGCAGTGATTCTCTAATTGACACCTGAGGGAGGAGGACGAGGAGGAGGATGAGGAAGAGGGGGTCTGGGTCTAAGGAGGAAGGCATCTCAGAAGGCCCTGCTTCTGCATGAAGGACAAACTTCCCGAGTAAAGAGAGCTTGTTTCCTTTCCTTCCTCCCGAACAACAGGCCAACGGATACGCTTGAGAAAAGGGGCCGGGATGCTTGAGGAAGTGCGGTCACGTCTGAGATGGGAACGAGAGCGAGACACGAGCCCGTCTACTCCACACACTCAAAGCGATTTTCTCTCGTCCCACAATCGGGTGTGGTGCTGGCCGCGGAGGCAATAAAAGTGGTGTCTCCGTCTGAGCTAGAGCAGCATTCTAATGTGCACCACACACACACACACGCACACACAGCATCCCCGAGTCCAAGGAGAGACCAACAAGGGTTGGGCATCCAAATGAATACCCCCTACCCCCCCCCCCCCCCTCTCATACCTGCCCCATCCCTACCTCTCCACCCATCACTCTGTTTATTCAAGGATGTCCTTGGAACGGTTTCAGACGCCCAATAAAACCTATCTGTCGCCCATCTATAAAAAACACACTAATAAAACTCCTCTGAAAGAAGAAATACAAGAATAGGGGACTGTTGTTGTTGTTGTTGTTTATACTTGCTTTTCACACATCAGTAGAGTTCTCAGGTAAGGACATGAGAAAATCAAACAACAAAGCTCAGACAAGTCACATCGTGGAAATGAAAAAAAAAAAAAGTTATGAATTTATTTAGTTTAAGCGACTTTTTAGGCGGAGGGCATTAAAGAGGGAAAGAGCCTTGAGTGTGTGAAGGAGACGGGCTCGTGTCAGGAGGAAGATGGTGCCTTGGGGGCTCCATCAGCGTTTAATAAATCTCGACACAAGGAGCGGCACCACGCATCAGGACACACACTCATTTCCTGTCCAAACGACACTCCTGTGGGCCCACCGAAAATAATTACCAATTAGAAACACACACAGACACACACACACACACTCACGCAAGTACGCACACAGACACGCACCCATGTATGCACACAGACACGCATGGGATTATGCTCACATGCACGTATACACATGGCCTGACATGCATTCACAATCACAAGTACAGACAGAGAGACTTATACAAGCACGCACGCACGCACACACACACACACACAAGCGCTCATACACTCATACAAACACACACGCACACACACACAAGCGCCATACACACACACACACACACACACACACACAATTTTGATTCATTTTCCGTGCCCAGACTTGATTAAGACTCTATGAGAAATATTCCCTGAGGTGCGGTGCGATGTCCTCAAGAGTAGCGAGGTCGTTTGTTGTCTGTCCATTCATTTTTGTTCCGGTGCTCTCCACATCTCTCTGCGTTGGATTGCATCATGTGACCAAATAACCAACGGATTGTTAGATTGACCTCAGCAGGGGAGCCATCTAGGCTTTAATCAAGGACACCATACAGTATCTAGCCCCCCCTCCTGTGTCATATCTATTGATTAGGTTTTGCAGCTGCGGTGTGATTATGGTTTAGAAATTATGAATGGCTCAGATCCCCCCTGCGGTGATTGTTCTCACCTTACCTCTCCGTAAATAAGATGGTGAAGTCGCCGAGGAGGACAAGTGAGGACAGAGCGCTGCAGAAAATCAGTAATCAAGGAGAGTGGTTCGCTCAATGCCAACGGGAAGCTACTCGACAACTTCTTCAAGGCTTTATAAAAGAAAGAAAAAATCTCCGTTGTGGACAAAGCTCTCAAGTGGTTTGTGGGAAGGATGAATGAAGCAAGTCGAGTTCCCTGATAACGGAGCGTTTTTTCACTGGGCCTCTACCAAAGGCACCGACACCCACTGAACTGAAGGCTAATTGTCATGTTTGTCATGTCCGGCGCATAATCTTCTGAAAAGCAATAAGTCAGACCGAAGTAACACAAGCAAGTCTTTGATCTGATCTTATAAATAAATCAACAAAAAAAGACAAGAAGCAAGAATACCATGGCCTCTGCCAACATCTGATGGCTTTTCCTACATTACAAAAACAGCCCTGCCTCAATGTAGCATCAATCTCCGTCTTGGTTTTTTTTTCTGTGAAAGCAAAAAAAATGAGGAATGGTTGGATCATTTGTCTTGTTCTTGTCCGTCTATTTTAAGGCAAGTCAGCATGTCTAAAAGATAGAGAAGGAAAAGGCCCTTGTGACAAATAGAGTTAACCGTGGCGGCAAGACTGGCATCTTATACTATATCCGGCATTTTTCACTATGGTCTCATATCCTGCATACATAACACCCTTATGTTAAGTCTACAACGAAGGTCAAGGAGAGAGACTAAGGGCCCTATCTTGCACCCAGCGCAATTGACATTGTCACCGACGCATGTATCATTCCTATTTTGCACTTGGCGCACAGCGGGATTTTTCCTCCAGAGGCGCGCGTCGAAATGAACTTGCGCCGAAATGGGCGGGGCGGAACAGAGAAGGCGTTTCTCAGGCGCAAGTGGTATTTTGCAGTTTCAAAACGACAGTGCGCCGTAGACCAGAAAAAACCTAGTCTAATGTCAGAGGCGCATTGTGTAAAGTCTGTGGCGCGTATTCAGACGCTATTTTAAGGGCGCGTGCTACCAAACGTGCTACCAAACGTGAAAAAAAAAATTGCGATTGTGAACTCACTTTGACCTTTCATTATTTGATTCGCTTTGGTAAAAAGGAACGAGAGGTTTTACTTAATGTACTGGAGTAAAAAGTACGAAGTTTCACTTTGAAATGTAGTGGAGTGAAAGTATAAAGTCTCACCAAATAGAAATACTTGAGTAAAGTACAGATACATAGATATGTTACTTAAGTACAGGAACGAATTACATTTACTTCGTTACTGTCCACCACTAAGTATAGGACTGTATAGAACAGGGTGGAACAGTAGTGTAGAACTGAATCAAATGGTTCCATGTCAATGTTCCGAAAGCCCATTATTCCGACAGCCCGCTGTTCCGAAATTGTGAGCACAGCAACGTGAACCACTAAGGCCCACATCCCAATGAATTGAACACTCATACACATATAAATGCATTTATTTCACAAGCATGAACTTTAATTCAGATTATTATTATACACACATGGCATTTGCATCACGATGATAAAATACTTTTATGATAGCCAACGCATGCATGCTTTATCAGTGCTTGAAATGTCCTGAGACAATCTGCCAGTGATTTCCTTCGCACGAACGGTACCCTATATTCAAAACCAGAGTTGGCTAAATTAACGAATATTGCATAGAAAAGTGATATGTGAACCTTTCCGGTCTTCCTCCAGGTAATTCCGCCATTATAATAACAAGCCGCTATGGAATATGCGCTCCTCGCTCTTAAGGGGAATGTGAGATGACGCTCTGATTGGTTTATTGCATATTACGCCCAAACCACACCTATGGCTGAGTAACCTCCTTTGGACCAACCAGTTTGACAATTGCGCCGGAAACAAGTGCGTTTTTTCCGCCGTTATAATAGCAAATGCGCCATAGAGCCGTCCACACAGCTACTCGCGTTTGGCGCTGTCCTACTTGCGTTTCTGATCGTTAAAATAGGGCCCTAAGTGTCCTTCGAGAGTTCGTACTGTGCCTCATAGGTACTGCAGTACAACACACTTTCAATAATAGTACACGTTGAGTAGATGTACAGTATATGCCTATGTATTTATTTTTTAGGTTAGTTACATACAGTACCATTAACTCATTTGAGAAGTAAATAGGAAAATCTACTACTTAAGTAAGTGCACTGTAATAAGGAGATTTACAATTGAGGGGGACTGGTGAGCCTGTCGAGCTTCTCTGACCTAATGATATTCCCAGGTATTTAAAATGTATTATAGTAATTCATATTGACTGTGCATTGTCATAATTCGATGAGTGAGGTTTAAACTAACAAATTCCACAGACAGCAGGTTAATGCAGCACTGCTATAGCTACTGCTGGTAAGCCCACTGCAATACAATGACATATTGTAACACCTTTGCCAATCTGGCAAACAGCAACAACTTACTTCACCGGCAGCTTGCCCTATGGCCTAATTCAAAATTAATCTTGTGCACCATAGTCTTCTTTTCAGATGAGACCAGACAGAGCCTGAGGTAATTAATTCATGTCTCTCTTTCTCTCCCTATCCACCCCCCCACCTATGTGCATACAGTTGACATCAACACATGCTTTCTGACAAACATTTTTTCTTCCAAAAAATGTCTTCTTCTTCCATTTTGGTCCGGACAATGGCCAGACCCCTAGGGTGACAAGTCTGGAGTGTTCTGTCCTGAGCTGGCGTAAATAAACGACAGAGTCTCAGGGTCAATTGTTCCCCTTCTCTCTGTCTCTCTCTATCTCTCTCTCACACACACTCAGAGACAGACAGACAGACAGACAGACACACAGACACACGCACACCCCCAAAAAACTCACCGTTATCTTGACTGTGACGGTGGCCAGCCCGGGAGGCATGCTGCCCTCACTGTCCACTGCCTCCACCACAAAAGTGTGTGCGATGGCCTCAGGGGCCAGCGCCTCGAAGTCCAGGGTGTGTTGGGCCGACAGTTGGCCTGTCACCGTATCCAGATAGAAGAGCTGCCGGGCCTCCTCAGTTCTGATCCGGTACGTGACATTGGAGTTCAGGTCAGCATCCTGAGCCTATATATATATACAAATAGAGAGAGAGAGAGAGAGAGAGAGAGAGAGAGAGAGCGAGAAAGAGAGAGAGGGAGAGAGAGATAAAGAGGTAAAGAGAGACAGCAAGAGACAGAGAGGTAGGTGAAAAGAGAGACACAGAGAGTGTGTTTGGGAGAAAGAAAGAGAGAGAAAGAGTTTGAGTACGAAAGAGAGATTGATGAAGAAAGCAGAGGAAGGCGATAAATTACTTTGGAGAACAGGAAGTAACAAATGAAAGTATGAGTTTAGAGGTCTACTAGGGGAGAGGAGAAGGAGGGTGTTGTGGGGGAGTGTGTGTGTGTGTGTTTGTGTGTGTCTGTGTTCTGGAGTGTGTGGGTGTGTATCTGCAATTTAACCAGCTCACAAACTCTTGACCCTAAAAAACCCACTCCATGTTTCGAACCAGAAAAAAAAGTTACAATTGTTGTGGAGGCACACAGCACGTAAAACATTCAAGTCAAATGAAACGTGAGACGATATCAAAAGGAGATTACAAAACCTTATTATCACATTATGCTGAGACCCGGAGGGCAAAATGAACTACAAGGCAGCCTTTGCTGAGTAACCGTCTACTTTTCATTAGACATTTTCCCATTGTTCAGTAAATATTTCAGTGAATCTTCCAGATTCATTAGGCTGTGTGTTAATGAGCCACTTGAGATGGTGCAATTGGAGAGTTAAATCTGTTTTTTTTTTTGCCTGGGTCTGGTAGAGGTTCAAAGAACATATACATATCTTTAACATGAGCTCAGAAGATAATGAGGGACCAAAGAACATATATCTTTAAGATGAGCTCAGAAGATAATGAGGGACCAAAGAACATATATCTTTAAGATGAGCTCAGAAGATAATGAGGGACCAAAGAACATGTATCTTTAAGATGAGCTCAGAAGATAATGAGGGACCAAGCAGTCACTCCAGTTAATAATAAAAGATATATATAAATGTTAATAAATGTTAACTAGTCCTGGCCAGGTACTAAGACAGACTAAGTGATCAGGAGTCAAGCCCAACTCAGCCGCTTACAGCAGAGATACTAACCACTGCACCACCACAACCCCAAATGATATGCAATGGTATCGGAGAAATCGTCAAGGCAAGACAATTAAAGATAGTTTACCTATCACACAGCCTTTCTTACCACCTGACTAAGCCCGTCATAGGGCAGAGAACTTTAAAAAGAGGAAGAGGAAGATGAAGAAGAGAAGGAAGTACGCATGAAATGGCTGCACTATTCATAAGAGAACCAGCTTGGTTGGCATCATTTATCATTTTTAATTTTCTCTTTTCTGTGTACCCACTGAGAAACCCGTTGGATTTAAGTGTTGAATTTCTGGAATACCACTGTGAAATAGAGTGAAGGAGAGATTAATCATTTTGATCGATGTTTGGGGCATTTCTGAGATAAGAATATTTCAGAACTCAATATTAAATGAACTGATTCTAAGCTACAACACATGCGGGAGTTTATTAACTATGGATTGAATATTTTTTTTCTCTGTAGGGTTTTGTTTTCCTTTTTGTTTCAAACACAATGTCCACTTTGCACGTTGTCCTCTTTGCACTCTGTCCACTATGAGTGAGGCACGTTTAGACAGGAAGAATGTAGTCAAAAGAAGCCCCTTTTGTAACTATCAGGGGGAAAAGTAGATAACCTGGCAAGTAAGTTATTTGTACATGGAGAGGATGATGCTGCTGAGGGGAAATGGTGAAAGTGGTGAAGGTGATGAAACTAACAGTAAAACTTTGAGGCTACTTTTCAAATTTGTGTGCGATCACTAAATTAGAGAATTTTGTTTTTAACTAGTCTGGGAAGTCCCGCCCCACTTCTTCCGGCCAAATTGATTTTGCCTCTGCAGTGGGTCTGGTCAACTTCGGATAGCCGTTCATTTCAAGATTTCCAGAATCCTTGGAGCCAATCACAAACTGGCTTTTGCCTACCTGGCGCGCCATTGGCGGATTTAAACTTACCACGGCTACGTTACAAAATCTACTGCACGGAGAGTTTTTAAACATTGGACATGGTGGCCGCCGAAGCACCGCAAAACTTCGATAAGGCAAGTTTTCTTTGAAAACAGAACAGAAACTTGCCCTGGAACAATTCATACAGAAAAAATATGTGTTTGCTTTATTACCGATCGTTGTATCGTTGTATAGTATCGTTGGTCTGATTGGTTAAAGGCGTGTCCAATTACGTGAGTGAAGTGGATCGCTAATGAGTAGTTGGCCAGACTAACTGAGCAAATGGAATGCAGTGAAGGGGCAGGGAATTCCCAGACAAGTTTTTCACTGTTTTAAAATACGAACTAAAGTGTGGGAGGAACAGCTTAATCAGGTGAGACTCACTAGGACACTTAAACCTTCACCTATGACACAGGATCAGGAAGCAAGGCCTACAAGACAGGTTTTAATATGAGTGACCTAGTAAAGTCATGAAACTTTCCCAGTTTTGAGGTAAAGACCCCATGACGTATGTAGAACTTTGTGAGGAATTTCTTACACTGAGACCCACAGCAAATTCAGACATTTCGGCCACCCTGTCTTCTGTGTTAAAGGCACCGGAATAAGAGTTGGTGGATTGCAGAGAAGTTGTCCATATGTACCTGGTCAGATTTTAAATCTGCATTTCTGAAGGCTTGCTTGTCTACAGCTTTCATATTTGACATTAAAGACATGCAAAAGTATGCAATCCCCCTCTAAGAACCTCCATAAGACACTTATGCCTAAGACCACAGAGCCCTGTGCTTGAAATGGAAGCCAGATATGGATGAGGCTCTTGTTGTGCAGCGTATTCTGAATAATGCTAACCCAAATGTGGTTGCCAGGATTAACAGTCCCAGAACTAGTAAGAGTGGGTAGTATGATTCACAGCTACTTGACCTCAAGTAAAACCTACTGGAGCTGGATCAATAATGCTAAACTAAAGACTAAAGCTCTTACAAACCCAAAAAGAGTCAAACTTAAAATAATGGAAGGCGGTGGTTGACCTGTGCAGCCTAAAACACATCTATATCTATTGGCTATACATCTTTCCACCAGAGGGGTATCCATTAGATACAGAGAGCACTCTCTCAAACAGCATGAGCTATGGCAAAGAATATAGGAGCCAAAAGAATGTTTGAGATCCTAAGCGATCAGGAGTTTGCTTCGGCCAAGGTAGTTTCCATGAGTGCACTCTTCACCTCCATTGAGACTACTGGACACACTTTGAAAAAGCAAGATCCGAATTGAGCTTTACATACAGACACTCTTGGGCTTGATTTCATGCAAAATTGAAATTGTTGATGGCACACTCATTGATATGCACCTAAACTTCAGACACGAGGCATATGGTGTTACATACATGCCACCCTTTCCTCAACCAAAATGACTGGGAGAATCAGTGGCAGTCAGGTCATCCGGTAAGAGGCATCAGCCTCTACTGTGCCCTTCCACCTGAGATGTCAACTCCTCCTCAGCAGCCCATTACAGGAATGTTCTGGCTTGGGTGCCTCATGGGTCAACACCTGAGCTTATGCCTTGGTGGCCGTCAGTTTGCTCAGGGAAGCAACAACATAAAATCAGTTCAGAGTTAAGAACGACTTTCCTCTCCATTGTCCTACATATCGAGTGTCCATCCCGAAGAGAGCAATCATCAAGCAACGTCTTCAAGAGATGGAGACAGATGGCATCATTGAGCCGTCCTTTTCTCCATGGGCCTCACCTGTGGGGCTTGTGCCGAAGCCAAATGCTACCTGGAGGTTCTGTGTTGATTACTGGCAACTTAATAACACGACTCATTTTGATGCTCATCCAATGTCGATCGTTCATGACATTCTAGAGTCTCTCAGGAGTGCTTATATCTTCACTTCTCTTGATCTTGAGTCGGGCTACTGGCAAGTGCCTATGGACCCAGTCGGAATTGATAAGGTGGCTTTCCCTGCACTAGTCTGTCTCTTTCAGTTCAAATCAATGGAGTGAAGAACAGCGGCAGCATTACAACGACTGAGGGAAAGAGTCTTGAATACACAATACTGTTATTAAATTCTAAATCACACAAAAAGATTAAAAGACAAATACATATACATGATCTGTCTTATGTCTGTGATTTCTATCTCTTATTCATTTATTTGCAGTCTATGTGGAGTTTAAGTGGGGCTTAAAGAGAAACAGAAATTGCAAAAAGTTTTTTGAAATCACTACCACAAAATCTGTCTTCTGCAAAATCATAGAGGGAATAGCTAAGAAAACGCAAAGGCCCTTTGCTACACTCTCATGTCTGGTTTGTTAAGCTGCGTATATGTGTCTGTGTGTGTGTGTGTGCGTGTGTGTGTGTGCGTGTGCGTGTGTGAACAGTACAGTGTGAACAGTACAGTGTGTATTTTGTATATTTTGTCTTTCTGCTTCATACTTTAGATGTGTGTGTGTGTGTATGTGTCTGAGAGAGAGAGAGAGAGAGAGATAAAGAGACTTTGCAGCTCAGCCCCACTAATCCTTCCTGCCTTATCAGCCAATCAGCAAGCTCATCCCTCCAGGGGGGCCACGTCACAGACCACACCTCCCTGCTGTTCCGGCCGCCACACCACTTCACAGAAGGGATTTATACCTGCATGGGTACACCATTACTGTCACCACGGCAACTGTCAATCATCCTGTCAGGACATTCCAGCAATTATCAGCACCTGAGCCACAGCTGACCTTTGTGCTACCCTTGCGGTTGAAGACGGGAGAGGGAAAAACGTGCACTGCTGGGGTCAGTTTAAGATCGATGGAGAACAGCTCAAATTGTTACTTCCTGGCTTTTCTGTTAGGAGAGAGCGTGTGCAGCAGTGTCTTTGAGTGGCAGTTGGAATCTGCTGATGGACAGCTCTGCGGTGAGCTCAGACTGTTTCAACCATCTGTCAAGGCTGTGCTGAGTGATCTCCTATTGCTGCAGTTCATTTGTCTTTGCCTACAACGTGACAGGTTGGGCAACTGGAAAGCGGTGGAATATGTAAGATGGAATTTGTTACATTAGAAGCACCATTCCACATGTGCATTCACGCACCCACACACACACACAAACACACACACACACACCTTTTTTCATTGTCAAAGGGGGGCCTGCCATTAAAGGTTTGGGAACCACTACACTCAGCGATGCAAAGAGACACACTCCCTTTGAAAGGTGCAAACAGGAAAACGCAAGTGCACACACACACACGTCTAAATGTGTTTCCCTTTGCCAGATCTGTTTGACTCTCCACCAGAATCCCTTATTAATGTTGAAACAAACATTCAGGTGGTTGTGCCTCGCTCATCACTCCCCATACTGGCTTTAGTCATAACATATTCATGAGCCCCACTCCACTACTGATTTCCTTTCTCCCCTGACCAGAGCTGGGATTCCTGATGTACGATATTTGCATTCCAAGCCGGTGGGTGCACACCAAAATACTAATCTTAAATAGTGGCTCCCGTCATCGTCGATCAGAATTATTGATTGCAGCATCGCTCTAGTGGTGGAGAGAAAACCTACATCCATAATTTATCTTTAGCCAATGCCATATTTTGCTTGAACGTATTCCAGAAATACCTTTAGTGTTCGCTCAGACGGAGGACATTCATTTTTATTTAAAACTCACTGACAACCCTATTAAAGTCTATCTGTGGCTTGTTACAGTGGAGATGTAGCCTGACGATGTCATACTCATAATTCTAGTCAGAATATGAGTCTGAGACCGAACCATTGGGCTGTGATTATGGGGCGTGTTTCAACGAACCAGGAAAGAAAATTCCTCTTTGCTGAATTGGATACCTAGAACCAATCAGAGCAACGTAGTATTATTACCATCTGATAGATTAAACTTTTACCTGATCCCGTAGGAAGGAGGGCAAAAACATCGTTTCAATCGACAAATGCCTTGATCGCGTTTCTCTGTTCCTCTTTCAAAATGAATGCGCTGTCAATATCTGTTGAGATATGCCTGCTCACGTTACTTAATTAGCACTCAAGGCTAGAAGCTACCATTTGTTTCAATGTTTTTTTTGTCTACGCGTTAGCATAACCGATCAATAATGGTCTAGAGTGCTTCAGTTAAGACCTACAATCTTTGGCAACACTCGTTTTGCGTATACACAACTAACCGAGTCAATGTAGACATAAAAAAAGTCGTGTAGATAGCTTAAATCATATAAAATATGTCCCACTAAGCTCCCGAGACGGCGCCATCTTTGTCCGATGTATAGGCTATTCTATCTATATCTGTCCATCAACGTATAAAGCCCGCCCTTACAATTTTATTGGTCAGATCACTTTTCGGTGGGCTTGAATCCCTCCCAACTAGCTCGACTCCAGACTGAATCTCCCAGACCAAAAATGTTGTGGGCGGAGTTCAGGCTGGTATCCAGGCTAGTGGAGATGGTGAAGGTATCCCTAATGTCCTGTGTGGGTAGAGTGTGTGTGTGTGTGTGTGTGTGTGTGTGTGCAAAGGGAATGATGAACAAGCCCCACACTTCATGACAGGCATGTTTTGACATGTGTACATATACTGTTTGACATGTTGTAGAGGGATGGTTATCAGAATGCAGAAAATGTACTTTTGGGCCAAGGTCAGAAGTCGAAGTTCAAAGGTCAGTGCCCACTCACGCTGAGCTGGAGGATGACTGTGCCGGCGGGGCTGTTCTCGGCGAGCGCCACCTCGTAGGACGACTGCAAAAAGGCCGGGCTGTTGTCATCCACGTCTGTGACAGTGACGAGGAGCGGCAGCCTGGTGCGCCGTGGGTCCGACGCCCCGTCCGAGGCCTCCACCACCAGCTGGTAGTGACCCCTGACCTCGCGGTCCAGCGGGGCCACTGTGCTGATGACCCCGGAGCTGTTGATGCGGAACAGGCCGTTGTGGCTGAGCAGACGGTAATGCACCTCTCCGTTTGCCCCGGCGTCAGGGTCAGTGGCCTGGGGGGGCAGAAAGGGTCATGGAGAAACCAGGGCGTAAGTCAGAGGTGTGCAGTGGCATGTTTGTGCCAAACTGTATAACCATAGCCATGACATACAGTACTTTCTTCTCATTTTTTAATTTACCAAATACTTTTATCCACGGTGACATACAACTGAGGAACAAGAATCAATTACTGTAAATTAAGACCTGTTGAGGGAAAACACAGAGTACTAATTGGAATCAAGGCAAAAGTGTCACAGAGAGCAGAGAGAAGATGTGAGATGTTGTGAGTGTTAGAAGTTAGGGGTGTAATGTATGTCAAACACTGTGGCTCACTTGCTTACTATTGATTTTCAGTGTTTTTTTTCTAGAAATCGATGACGTACCTTCTAGGTGTGTGTGAATTGTGTGGTTTTCTGAGGAAGACTGACAGTTCAACAGAATTAGGTTGTAGCATTTAAGGTGTCTCTTTTATAGATATTTGGTATTCATTATAATTATGTCGTCCATTTTGGTTGGCTCGTGTTGAAATACAATTTAAGATAACATGCACCTCACATACCTTAACATAAATGTGTGAAATGTTGTCTCACATCTGATTCTAACTGCAGTATCGCAAAGTAGTATAATAATACTGTCCAATATTGGAAAAAGACAAAATTATCTTCTTTGCTACTATACTGGCAGATTATTTTGTGACAAAATTAGCTTTTTCCCCTTTCCTCTAAAAATATGATGAACCTACTATGAGCACGCACACAAAAACACACATAATTAGTTTAATATGAAACACCATTTCTGTTTACTTTAAGCATTCCAATTTGTCAGCACAGCTTACTCATGCAAAGCCATTCCAGAAACACAACTACTGACCACTCAATTAATTCGACTCAGTACCCGTAACTCATCCCGTGATCACTGTCGGCTCTCTAGATTGGACAAACATTAAACACAACGTCCCTGCTTGAATGAAGAACGTCGTTTAGTGGTGATGTATGGGATAACAGAGATCCCCACAGACATGAATAATAGCAGAGAGGAGAGACAGGGGCCTGTGTCCAACTATGTTTAGGGCTCAGCCTCCTGTTGATTTCAGATTACGACTTGAACACACAGACACGCGTGCACATGCACACACACACACACACACACACACACACACACACACACACACACACACACACACACACACACACACACACACACAGGATGATTTGGTAAGGAGAACACTTGATCAATACCAGGCTTTTTAGAAGCGGACTCCCGCAATGCAGCAAAACCACCCAACGATCAAAGCCCTGAATGTCATGCCAAAATCCAAAAACAAAACAAAATAACAACCTAAAGAACCCTACGGTGAAGCCCTATTAAAGATGGCACTCTCTGCAAGAGACAGCAGAGAGGAACTTCAACTCTGAGCCCCCCTCCCGCCTCCAGATTCATCAGTGCATAATCGACACAAAGGCTGCAGACACTCATGTGCCAGAGATGCCAAGGATGGCAGGTCTTAGGGAGCCACAGCAAAAAATTAGGCAAGATAATGTTCCCCTTTGTCATCCTGAAATGCCACAAGACGCCCAGGCACCCCAAAAAAAAAAGCGAGGCAGAGCTCTCGGAGCGATAATACATCTGACTGCATCAAGGGCGTTTTGGAGAGACTGCACTGTAACAGCTGAGGAGCTAAAGAGCATCTTGATTTTTTTAACTTGAAAGCGACAATATGTGATTAAGATCAAGATAGTGTCTCACACTTTACCATGCCACCCCTATTTCTTCTTGCTGTTCTGCCCAGCCTATCATATGTGTACCTATTGTATGATGAAGACCTGCTGATCAAGATAGTGTCATCAGATAGATATAGAAGATAATGTCTTTTTAATAGGGTCAATTTCTCTTTGAGATGCGCTTTTAGGCATCATTTCAAACACATAACCACACACATAGCAGTTTTTGAAATAAGCTACTCTTTCTTTCAAGGACAAATATCGAGTATACATCTTACTAGAAAACAAAAACTTTGCAAACAACAGCCACACTGTAAAACTGCAGTGCCTGTACTCAGGGTCATTGCCAATTTCAGGAGCAAACATAACATGCACGATGGTCAAATTGCCCCTAGTGCCAATAAACAACAACCAACAACCAACCAGAAAACAAACACACTGAGGTGGCCAAACCGCTGCCATTTTATGTTCGTCTCTGACTCTAACTAGAACAGTCCTAGCTGGGAGCATTAATCTCCCCCACGATCAATTAAAAGTTAATTAAAGCAGTATATAAGAGCGACACAAGATCGCCACGGCAACATCGCCACGGGACGCTGGGAGGCCTGAGCCGCGCTGCCGTTGGGTTAAAGTAATTACGCCTCTCGTCCAACAAGGTCCTATTCGGGACGGGGTTGTTTTGTTTTGGGGGGAGTGAGGGACGGTGTCTCACAAAAGAGATTGTATTGAAGCTGTTCAGAGTTGAAATAGAGCCTCCTCCTCCTCCTCCTCCCTCTTCCACTCATCTCTTTCTCACTGAGTGGTGAACCTAAACACAGGGCATATGAGGGGGTGGTGTAAATATGGCTGTCTGGGTTATCAGGGTGGGTTGGGGGGGGGGTGTGGGGGGGGGGGGGGGGGGTAATGAGAGGAAAACAAGACGAGTCATCGCCATCTTTCTCGATTAGTGCCTGTAGTTTATGTGCAGGTTTTATTGCAGTGTCAACACCAGAGTGCACATAAGCACATAAGCACACACACGCGCACACACACACACACACACACACACACACACACACACACACACACAGATTCACAAATATCTTCCTCCCCTATCACCCCATATCCAACCACACCCACAAATAATCTACAAGCAACACAAACACAAACACACACACACAAACACACACACACACACACACACACACACACACACACACACACACACACACACTTGCCCTGTTGCTGTTACCAGCTCATAACACGGACCATTACAGCAGCATTTCTGACAGGAAGCAGACAAATGCTTTCTGCTGAGCTACCTAACAAGATGTAAAGCAATCTGACTGAAACTGCACTGGCACAAACACTCAGGCATACACACAGGGGCGCAATCACACACACACACACACACACACACACACACACACACACACACACACACACACACACACACACACTGTCTGGCACAATAACAAATGCGGCGTGTGATTCAATAGGGCGGATCAACACGCCCACACCCTAACACACAAAAACACACACACACACACACACACACACACAAACAACAGCATATTCTTTTTAACGCTATGTGTCAGGTGGTGTTTAGCAGACGTGTGTGTGTGTGGCCATCAGCAGTGCCCATCCTAAAAGGCTTGATGTGGGATCCCAGGAGACTGGGGCTCTGGGCTAAGGTCTCTGTCCTGAGAGGGACTCGCTCAATCAGTCTGGGTGCATGAGTGCCTGCAGAGGGAGAACTAGAGTAATATCAAGGGCAATGCTGGCAACTGATTTATAGTGTGTGTGTGTGTGTGTGTGTGTGTGTGTGTGTGTGTGTGTGTGTTTGTGTGTGGTGTGTGTGTGTGTGGTGTGTGTGTGTGGTGTGTGTGTATGCGTGTGTGTGAGTGTGTGAATATGAGGACTCATACGAAGTGTGTTAGGGGTACAGCGAATAATCGTTGTTATCAACTTAAATCAATGACCAAATTAGTTGCCAACTAATTTATTTGACGATTAGTTGGTGATCGTTGGAGATTATTTTTCTGCTGGTGAGAAATGCTCAGACATTTGTACTCTCATTTCTTTACTTGAGTTCACAATAGCGATGGTAACAACATTACGACCAAAGACCTGAAAAGTGTGTCAGCAATTCACTCAACTCTGCCAAGAGGGCTGTGAATACAACATTTAAAAACCTGTCTTTGCCTGGCATCAGAACACATCAGTTGAGCTTGAGCATCTGAGAAGGAACTTTGGCCCTCTGGTTGATGAAGACTTGTCTTGTTAAGTTAGTTAGTTAGCTAGCATAGCCAATGTTAATGTTAAAGCCATGTAACTTCAAGTGAGGAATATCAAAGGAGTTTCAAGGGGGTTAGGCGTTTTATATTTTGAAATACATATACTCTCGATCAATGAATTGTTAAAAATGATAAACATACAGTGGAGCAAATAATAACCTACTTTTCACAACGATCCTGTTCACATTCCAAATGTGGGCTAACTTCACAATGTTACTCCAGAGCCCACCTGCTATTAGGAAACTCTCTGCTTAATCGCTGCATCATTGTCATGGCAACCTTTATAGCTATAGATAATGTTGCAGCAGAGACCACTGGAGAATGTGATACATTGTAAATTGCAACTGCAACTACTGTCTGTGTCTAGGTGCCCGTATGGGTGACATTCAAATTGATTCCGAAGAGTTCTGGGTTTGTTCGATCTTGTAATGCTACCATGGATGGCTTTCTGTAAAGGAAAAAGACTTGGAGTCCTTTCCAATTGGTGTAAAATGCAGGCTGTCTAACTTGACAGTGAGGCATCAAGAACCATTTGAAACTGATATAACTCTCGCTCCTGTCTGCTAAGATGCCTTCAAATTGCCCCTGTAATGGTCGTCTTATGAGACACCGAGCTATTACGGCAAACAGGCAGAGTCCTTCTGTCTCGTATGCAGCCTTGTACTCCCCAGCAAACAACTGCCCTCACTGAAGTAGCTCTAACTATTCAATAAAAAGAGTTATCAGACATCTAAAGCAGGCATATACCTTAAACAACATCAACCTGAACTTTGAACCTTTGAGTAATTGTGCGATTCATAGTCCGATAGCTTATTTACAAAATAGTAGTAAGTTGAAGCCATAGTGAGTGAATCACTGCGTTATCTGTGTGTGTGTGTGTGTGTGTGTGTGTGTGTGTGTGTGTGTGTGTGTGTGTGTGTGTGTGCGTGTTTGTATGAGAGGGCGTGTGGGAGAGAGAGTAAACTAATGCGGTGTGTGTATCTCACCTCCCTTGATATACAGTAATTGTTTTCAGGGGGAGTCAAAGAGCATGGTAAATGTTGTATTTGTGTGTATACCACATTTTTTTGTGTCTGTGTGGGGTACGGTTAGGGTCTCTGTGTGTATGTTTGAGTGTGTGGGGCAGGATGGTTTGCATCAGTGTGTATGTGACAGGCCTTGTGTCAGTGTTTGTGCATGCATGTGTGAACTTGGGAATGTGTGAGAGAGACAGTGTCTGGTTCTGAGTGTGTGCGACTGTGTAGAGGTGTGTGTGTGTGTGTGTGTGTGCGCACGCACACATCTGTCTGTCTGTCTGTGAATGTGTATGTGTCTATCTGTGTGTGTGTGTGTGTGTGTGTGCGCGTGTCCGTGTGTGTGTATATGTATGTACAGTATATGTGCAAGTGTGTGTGTATGTGAATGTGTGTGCGTATGTGTGTGTGTGTGCGCACGCACACATCTGTGTGTCTGTCTGTCTGTCTGTCTGTCTGTCTGTGAATGTGTATGTGTCTATCTGTGTGTGTGTGTGTGTGTGTGTGCGCGTGTCCGTGTGTGTGTATATGTATGTACAGTATATGTGCAAGTGTGTGTGTATGTGAATGTGTGTGCGTATGTGTGTGTGTGTGAGTGTATGTGTGTGCGAGTGTATGTGTATGTGTGTATGTGCAAGTGTGTGTGTGTGTGTGTGTGTGTGTGTGTGTGTGTGTGTGTGTGTGTGTGTGTGTGTGTGCTTGTTTTGCAGGATGGCATTCTCTGGAGCGCCTCCAGGATCCATCACTCACAGATGTGGGACAGGTTGTAAATGAGTGTCGGGGGCTGAGGCTGCGGCAGCAACAGGAGAAGGAGGAGGAGGAGAAGGAAGGTGAAGGAGGGAGGGAGGGAGAGAGGGAGGGAGTCAGACACACAGCTGCAGCAGACACAGAGGGGTCGCTCAACAACACGCACCACACATGCTCAGCCAATCTGGCAACTGCATCAACATGCGGGGGCTCGTGTCTCTGATTAGTAAATACAACATTACAGCAACCGCCATCACTGTCAGATCCAACATTTATCTGTTCATTAAGGCATCCACTCACATATTCTGATATCACTGAGGGGATGAAGTTATGGATGATAACACACAGCCAGCTGGCTATTATTGAGGTTCTGGGGATTATCTGGTAAAGCAAGGTGATGACAACACGAAGGTTCAAATCTCTGTTAACACGTATCATTGGTAGGATATATTCCTTACTAATGCTTTAAGTCGCTTTGGATAAAGACCTCAGTTAAAGGTTCAGTACTCGATTCTAATCCAAAACACTTTTTTAGCACATTCATCTGCACATTCCTTCAGCTCGCTGTTCTGTGTGTTTGTACACAGTCCTTTAAGTCTCTGTTCTGTGTGTTTGTACACAGTCCTTTAACTCTCTGTTCTGTGTGTTTGTACACAGTCCTTTAAGTCTCTGTTCTGTGTGTTTGTACACAGTCCTGGCTCGATAAAATAGGAAACAATTTTGAGACTGAGCTATACACAATTCCAGCCATTACACATGCTGCCTCAGGTGCACGGAAGGGAGGGGTGTAACTTGATTTGCTGTTGACTTCAAATATCAACAACCTTTTGCCAGAAACGTGGACTGTACTTTTCTATAAAATTGACATGTATTGCCAACCAAACTTTGATGGTTTGGTTGGCAATACATGTCAATTTCATAGAAAAAACAAGGAAGCAAGGAGGTCTTTATCTAGGAATGTGTTTGAAGCTTTCCCTTTGTAGAAATGACCACCTGGCTATTGAGCATACCCACAAAACAAATCAAACAAAACAACAAATGTGACAAAGACTAACGATTTGTATCTCATCAGTATTCTACCTGCAATAAGATAAAACAAGTTGAGAGCAGCTCAAAAGGAGAGCGAGCCTGTGAAGTCAGAGGCACAAATGCATGGCAGGCATTCAGCTTCGTCTCATGGCTGTGGTCAGTGTGTGTCCAGGTAGGCTGCTTATGCAAAGCACAGATAAATACAAGGAGCGTTTACTCAATAGACGAAACATCAAACTCAAACACACACTCACACAAGCAGATGTGTGAAAGCACACACACACACACACACACACACACACACACACACACACACACACACACACACACACACACACACACACACCTATACACACACAGCAAATGAACAAAAAGAACACTCCATTGACAAACACTCCACCCATGTCAAACACATACAGATAAACAAACACACAAACACAATGAGCAGAAAGAAACACTCAATCGTCAAACAAACCCCAAAGCCCTCCCCAAACACACACAGACACACACACACACACACACACAGTCTCCCTCTCTCTCCCTCTCAGATTATTCCTCTGACGGCGCGCGGCCCGCATTAATTTAGACTGCTAATTACCCCTCCTCGTCCGCCTAACCGAGCTGAACAAAGCCCGCCATTACAGGCTGTCCCTGAAGGTGGCAAATTATTTAAATTACATTTATTTAATTGGGAAATCATAAACAGTCGAAGCCGGTCGAGAGCCTGCGGGGGAGAGTGGGGGTGGTGGTGGAGAGGGAGGGGTATCTGGGTTTGGGAGGGAGGGCGCAGGACTACAGCAGATGGACAAACAGGGAAAGGCTGATACAGCATCCGATTGGCACCTGTGTGGGGGGGGGGGGGGGGGGGGGGGGGGGGGGCGCATGGCGCCATGCGATCAGCCCATGTGGGCACATTGGCACTGGAAACTGAGGGGGGTCGGGGTCCGACTGTAGTGACTCAGGGGGTCGGACTGTAGGGGCTGAGGGGGTCGGACTGTAGGGGCTGAGAGGGTCGGTTTTGGACAGTAGGGGCTGCGATACTTATCTTGGGGATCACTGGGAGTGGGCTAATGCTATGAAGCGCTTGCTGAAAGCTCAAACAACCTGGGGTCTGGCTTTTATGATTTTAGGAAGCGTTCAACACTTGACACAGACTAGCCTCTTCCACATACACAATACAAAATACTGACTGCTGAACCTCCATGAGATGGGAGTCAGTCAGCACTGTCAGCATGTCAGATGTCCAGTACAGTGACTCAAATAGAGCATTATTTCATGGCACAGTCATAGTTAGGGTCTCATGCCAGTTTCTTTGGCTGTCCTCGCTATGTAACTAGCTTAGAGAGCTACTTTAACAGTTGGAAGTTGATGGGGTGTGTTAATATAACATACAAACCGCATAGCCTGAAACAAAGTTTAATTTCTCAAAATAAGCTCACCACAAGACACTAAATGACGTAAATCACTCCACATAGACGTTAAACAATCCTGGGAGAAATACTGGGACATCAATGGTGCAATGGCTTCCTATGATATCAACATTGTGAATAAGGGGCCATTGCTGTCTTTGTTACTTGGTCAACAGGGGGTAGAATGACAATGACTTATGACAATATGGCATAATAACATCATAATGAACGTGTGAATGACCTAACTCTCTTACTTTTCCTTCAACTGCTAAATGCTAATGAGTTTTTCGAAGGCTCTTCCCTAAACAGGAACAAGCAGTCAGAACAAGCGGGTTTGTGAGTAGACTTTTTTTGAACCCTTCCTATAACAAATGTCATGACCAAATCATGACCACATCCTCTCATTAGTCATAAAGACTCAGCGTCTAGTGGCATAACTGCGTTGTTAGCAATATTTTTACTGCCATGACAGCTGTTAAAATACCTGCTAGCATGATTGCTCGTAAAAATGGGGCACAGCTAACACAATATAACTCCTGCTGTCTGCCGTTCAACACTTTCTCCTTACTCATTCACCTGCTACCTACTACAGTGTAGGAACGATGTGGATGTGTGGGGGCTGCAAAGAGTGCAAACAACACACACTGAGAAACGCAGACTGTTTGCCTTCACTGTGAGTGCTCATGGCACTGAGGGGTCAAAGGCCAAATACATTCCAGTTCCATTACTGAGTGGAGTTCAATGTCCCTCTCAGGGGAACCACACAGAGAGAGTAAGAGAGACTAAAAGGGTAAATGCACAAGTGTATGTGTATGTGTGTGTGTGAGAGAGAGAGAGAAAGAGAGAGAGAGGAGCCGTAGTCTTAGAAATAGCAGTCTGAGTCTTATTAACAGTAGTCACATAATCAACACACAATCTCCCTTCTCCGTGTTTATGTGTGTGTATGTGTATGTATGTGTGTGTGTGTGTGTGTGTGTGTGTGTGTGTGTGTGTGTGTGTGTGTGCACATATCCATAACCAGCTATAAGGTCAGTGTGGTCTGGACCTCTGTAATTTTCAAGATTCAAAAATAAAATGTCTCATCCAGGCAGCTGCACGGACAACCAGTTATTTAGAGTCTGATGTATGTGAGAGTTGAGGCAGGACGGGTGCAAACCCCTCCCTCTCAATGCTTTGTGTCACTTAAACTTAAACTGACTGCAGTTCAAATTTTAGAGGCACATAGTTAGCAGGTGGATTGCTCGTAAACTGGCAACATACCACTTTCGGTAGTGCAATAATATATTCATTACTCTCAGCTACCTTAGTATAAACTATCAACACATTGATAATGAGATCCAACTTAACAATGGCCAAACCCACAGAAAAACTAATAGAACGGAGGAAGAGACTAGTAAAATGTAAAAAATGTACAATACACAATGATGGATAGAGATGATAACACAAAGGGTGTGTTTGGGAAATGTGTGTGGAAGGTGTCAGGGCATCACATGTGTATACATCAATCTGTGTGTGTGTGTAGGAAAACAAGACTGACCTTCACTTGACCTACAAACGCGTTGGCCTCCTCCTCAAGGACCGAAAGGTTCCTGGGGAATGAGGGATCGAAGAGGGGATCGTTGTCATTGACGTCAGTGACCAGGATGTTGACGGTGGTCGTGGAGGTCTGCAAATCAAACAAACACACGACAAAGACACAAATGTTTGTAAGCCTGTCTCCAAAGCAACCCACACACCAAAGGGTAGCAATTATCTTTTTTCTCCTGATGAACGCACCAACGTGCATCCTTCTTTTTTTGAAAGGCATGCAAATGTTTAGCTGAATAAATCCTTGATTTGTATTAATTGAGGGTCCGTTGGCAAGGGCCAACAGCGATATCTGCTTTTCATAAACAATTCCCCCCCCCCCCCCCCATCCCCAACCCTCCTGCCTGTAGCCGTTCACCCTGGTTCATTTACATAGATCTTGTAAAATTGATAACATATTTGCATTCATTATCCAGACTTGAATGGGGGCCTGATGAAAGATTTCCACAGCTGTCAGTGAATTAGCATTTTAAAGCAACAGTGGGGCTTTTCTAGCATAAATTCACTCACAGACACACACACGCTCACTGACACATGCACACAATCACACACACACATGCATATACGCATTTACACAGATACACACCGACACACACACACAGCCGCCAAATTGAACCATGGCCTGCAGGCTGTTTCTGTCTATCTGTCCCATTAAAAAAAGAAGAACAGGGAAAAAAAAAAAAGAAAAAAGTTTAATTAGACTTCTGTTAAACACTCACACAAAAACACACACACAGACACACACACACACACACACACACACACACACACACACACAGACACACTAAGCTCAGTCGTGGGGTGGACTCTGTCTAATCACAACCTGAAGAAATGAAATGAAAACTCCTCCACCCCCTAATGGCCTAAGACACACATCCGGTCTAGCTCTGAGAGCAGCATGAAGCCCAGTGTTGAGGAGAAAACCTGAGACGAGAGTTGACAGGCATCAGCAGTGGGGACGTTGTCTTCTTCTTTCAGAGAAGCACGCAAGGCAAGGTTTACACGCCAGAGATGCGATGTGAGGGGCGCTGATCGGTGCAAATGCAATTTGTCGAGACTGCGTGAAGGCCGAACCGACCCGACAGGCGAGTGCGGTCCAGTCCTGCGAAGATGATGGATTCCACCCTTGCATGAAGTTCATTAAGTTCTCAGTCTGTAGCCCAGAGGCATCAAAGCTGGGTACCCGTCCCACAGAGACAGACACAGACACACACCCTCAGAAACACACACACACACACACATCAACACTGGTGTCTATGATGCTGATGAATGAGTTGCTGTGGTTACTAATAAAGGGAGGAGTATTTCACTCTTCCGGCACTGGTGTGGGTGTGTGTCAGCACAGGGGGCCTGTTTGTGATGGGCCTTCACAATAAAAGTCTCCATGGATCCAGAGAAGCACTGCAGTGCAGAGGTATGTTAGATGCATCATAGGAGGAATGCACTGAATGCTGAATAGCAGGAAAATCCATACGCATACACACATGCACACCAACACTTATCACAAACACACACACACACACACCGAACACACACACACACACAGACACACACACAGACACACAGACACACACAGACATACTCACACAAACACAGACACACTTATACGTGCACAGACAGAGAGACAGACACACACACACAGGAGCCATGGTAAGCCGGTTTACCCCTCACTATGTGCTCCACAGGGAAGCTCAGGCCCCAGCGTCTGTATTAATCTCATTCCCAAACACACGCCCACATCATATCTGTTCCCTGCCCACCGCCGCATCCTATCTCCCAGCACCTGTCTACTCAACACCTCGCTATCATCAGATGTCATATTTCTCACTTCCTTCCAGAGAGCTACTGGAGAATAGTATGTCTCCTTTGCACCTGTATACCTAATAGTCTTTTGAAGACTTCCAGCGTTGAATCTGCGACATGACAGAAAACGAACCATCCCGACTCTATCATGTTTGGAACCACCCACATGCTTTTCACCACATCACTTAATGTATGTGTATGTGATATTGCTACGTCAGGAGGCATCATATTTGTGCATACAGTACGTGTGTGTGTGTGTGTGTGTGTGTGTGTGTGTGTGTGTGTGTGTGTGTGTGTGTGTGTGTGTGTGTGTGTGTGTGTGTGTGTGTGTGTGATGAATATTAAGTGTTATGTGTATGTTAGAGTCTGCTGCTGCACTTGTCCCAACTCTCCAAACACTGAACCTCTCTCTGTATGTCTCTGAACCCTCTCTCTTGACATCACATCTTGTCTTCTCTTGGGGATGACACGAACAGCAAAACGCTGAACCCAGCAGAATCAGACTGAATAAAATAACAACACTGCCGCCGTACAAAAAGGACAAAGTTATGTGAGTTATGTACAGCCTGTACCGCATGTCATGGCATTCCAGGAGAATTACGCTTTTGGCAAACATTTGTATCCGCCGTCCTTGCTGACTGAGCACTGGGCTAAGATAAGGGCCTGAATGGTGCTCAAGGAGACAAGTTTGTTGTCGAGGAGATAAGAATGTTCCTTCACCGCGGCAACTGAGGCAGAAACAGCCGAGGCTTGGCCACAGTGGTATTCTGGTAGGTACTTTATCTCCATCTTGGGCATTACCTCCAGAATGGCACTGGGGGTAAAAGAGGGGCTATGACCTGCTCTAGCACCCACTTTCTTCACAGCTAGTGGGGAGCAAAGTCAGGGCAGGACAGCCCATGTTAATCTCTCGTTAGCAGCGGCTGACCTCACCAGCTGCACAAATGGGCATAGCCACACACATCTAAACACGTTTATAGTGCGCTGTGCTTCTAGGAGAAGAGCACTTTCTCATAATGCTCAGTGACCAACTGCACAGGAAAAGGTCAACGGTTTTTAAGAGCCCTCACACCAACTGCACACACACACACCACACCAATGAGGCAACACATTACTGCACACAAAACACACTTTTGCAGTTTTTCCCAATAATTTTTTCTGTTGTTCTATTCAAAATTCAAGAAGAAAATCTTCAGGTTCTGGGAGGACAGACCGTAGAGTAATCTGACAAGGAGCAAAAGGGGGAGGGAGACAAGAAGCGTGAGAGAGAGAGAGAGAGAGAAAGGAGGATGAGAGAGAGGAGAGAGGGAATACAAAGGAATCACATGGAAAAGATAGTTACAAGCAAGGGAATGAGATCGCATGCTTTGAGATATTTTTGTAAATGTGACTTTCATGGGAGAAGGACAAGTGCCTATCTATTGAGCATGCGCGCGTGTGTGTGTGTGTGTGTGTGTGTGTGTGTGTGTGGGTGTGTGTAAAGGGGCAGCTTGCCACCTGCAATTCTCCGATCTAAGGGGGGTTCTAATGAAATCAGCGGAGATACTCACTTATCAGGGCTTGGCAGAGAGTGAAAGGGAGAGAGAGAGAGCGTGGCCCAGATCACTATTCATTTTCCATGAAGGTCGGCGCACTCTTGTGTTAACTCTTCATTAATTACTAGGCTGGGTCACTCCGCTCAAGTCAGACCCTTTCATAATACCTGCTCGGCTTCTGAGTGCAAAGTCAGATAGTGCACACACGCACACACACACACGCGCGCACACGCATGCGAGCACGCACGCACACACACAAACACACACTCACGTACGCACGCAATCTCTTATTCATATCTCTCTTCCTCTCTGTCATTATGTGTGTGTGTGTGTGTGTGTGTGTGTGTGTGTGTGTGACTGCACAAGTCTTCCCCCTCCCTTTTTTATATGACTACATGTGACCAAAATTTCGATTCGAGCCATGTGTGACCTTGTCATGTTATGCATGAGCTTCAAACTGGAACTGGCTCCTACCGCATCTCAACTGGAAGATGGAGAAACGAGCCCTGACTAATGCTAAATGATAGATATCAGGCCCTTTACTCAACGCCCCTCCTGGCACTTCCTCTAAAAGCCCTTCTTAATGCCCGGAGCGATAAAAAGGAATACTGGTCACACATCTCTCCCCGATGCACCTACACTTAAGACGGCTTTCTACAGTAGTGCAGGACCTCACAGAGCCACTGTGTGATGTGGGTTGAGATAGGGCACTGGACAGAGGCCTTGCTACTTGTCTTCACACACACAGACACACAAACACACACATGGTCACGCACACACACAGACACAGACACACACACATTCATACACACACACACACACACCCCCACACACACACACACACTCGCACGCCCACCGCTGCAGCGCTCATTCATCTCAATCATGAAGATGTAATTACTCCTCGGCAGGGGGGCCCGGAGCGTGTCATTCCTCTCCATTTAGATCCAGCGCTATCTGCTCCTCCGCCGCAACCAGCAGGGCCAAGTCATTAGAAATTACCAAACCAGGGGAGAGGGGATACACACTGATTGAAAAGAAAGGATTGGCTTGAAAAGGATGGATGGATAAAAGGATAGATGAATGAAGAGATGGATGGAAAGAGGGATGGATAGATGGATGGATGGACGGATAAATGAATGATCGGATGAGCTAAGCGGTTGAAAGGCTAAAAGGTCCAATCGCGTGGTCGCTTGAAGAAGTAACTACTGCTTTTTCAGCTGATTGACTGATGGAGTTGTTGACTGACAAATGAGCCAATTGACTAATAGTTCGACCGCAGATAGACTGAACAAACAAGTCAGGTAGGCTATACGATACGCTGAAGACTTTCGACCATTCTGCAAGCCTATGGAAATGATACTCAAGTACAAGCATCGTCTCAGCATTACCTCCCAGTAATATACATGCCTCTTAAACTAACTCCTGTCTGTTTCAGCATTACCTCCCGGTAACATATACATGCCTCACATATACAGTACATCCCACGAGCACTGCTTAGTTAGTCACAGCACAGTTTAGACTGCTGCTTGTAACTGATGAGTTCTTCAAACAGCAAGTTCATTCATTGTGTGCCTCAATATCAATATTATTGAACCCAGGGTTCGGACCCAGAGTAAGGCAGCTGGTTTGTGTTTGGAAAGGCTTGGTATCCGGCTGTGTCAGTCGATGTTCTTTACAGGGAACCCAGTGGGGATTAGTTTCACCTGAAGGGGAAGGGGGGGGGGGGGGGGTGACATACCTCGTCTGCTGTTCCATCGGACGCTGTGACAACCAGCACGTATCGATCCGTCGTCTCCCTGTCCAGCGCCTTGTCCAGAAGCAGGAGCCCAGATCTGTGTGACGGCATTCAACACACAATCAGACACTGACACACATAAATAAACAAACCAATGCTTTTGGGAATGAGAACACAGTGTTGTTGGCAAAATGCTGTGAAATGCGTTTGGCAGCCGTGCCTAAGTTCTGTCGAGATTTCATGACATGCTCAATGCCACCACTGGCTGATTAGGAGGAACTTCTGCTGCGGAAAAAAGCCTCTGCATCTCAGCGGAGTAATAATAAATATAATAAATAGTACATTGACTTTATGACAGGGCTTTAATCCATTAATAATCATTAAATCCATTATGAATCGATTTGATTAATTATGTAATACTATATATACACTGAAGGCTTTGAATTGAAAGTTTCCGTGTGCACTGGTGTCAGGCTGACTTCCTGTCTCTCCAGTGTGGCTCTATAAACTTTATGAATGTCATTTGGACATCACGCGGGGAGAGAGGAAGGAAAGTGCTTCAAATGTCAAACGATATGCCAAGCAGTTGGCCTTAATACGCCTTAGTTCTTTAACATATAATTATTTTGTCAAGTGTACTGATTAAATAGCAAAAGCAATAGCAAAAAAAAGATGACTAACAGCCTTTACTTTAATGAGTATAAGTATATTTTGTAAAGTACATTTGAATTGTGGTTGTGAGGCTGGAAGTCAAATTTTTATATTTTTTAATAGAAAACAGTGTTTCTCCTCAGAGTTGTTTATTTTATAATCCACACACAGATACACATCCACCCAGAATCAGCTCTTTATTACAGACCATCAATAGTATTAACAAAGGCATATAGGAGATCATTTAACATAACAGCAGGACACAATGAAAACATTTAGAATTTTTGAAAGTGATTCAGCATTGTTTTTTTTTTATTGGACAAAGCCCATGTTTTTTGAACGTTGCTCAATCCTATGCCTCTAACTGCTAGAAAACAATTCACGTCACTGTTTTCGGCCATGTTTTCATGAATCCTCAATGCAGTCTATATCAAATCCAATAACAGCTGCAAGGATACATGGAGACACAAACACACAGACAGACACAGACAGACACACACACACGTACATAGCAACCCCAGCCCTTCATTATACACCATTAATGGCAGTAACAAAGGAATATGAGAGATATTTGACCATAACAGCAAGACTCCACACAATGAGAGCGAACAGAACATGTTCTGTGTTTCTGCTCAGAGTGGTGAGCGCTGGAGCGCTAAGCTGCTGATGAGCAAGACAGACACAAAGCAGAGGTCATTCTACCAATCGGATGCTTCTGTGCTCCATGTTTGAAATGCTGTTCCAATCTTGCTCTTTCTAATCTCGCCGTTACTGTTTCAAAGGTCTACTCCGTTCGGTTGGTGCCATTTTCTACCGAGCTGTAGGAAGCATGGGTGTTTATTCTGCAGCATTCTAGGGTCTGAGGAGAGAGGTCTGCTGTTCATCGTGGCTATGTGCTAGGTAGGCAGGACATACGTAGATGTCAAAGGTGTGGGATTTGTACCATAGACATTTAGACTAGAAGGGGGACATGAGGGAAACAACTTTTTATCCTTTTTCTCACTTCACAGTAGAAAAAAATAAGAGGTAGTAAAACTATCTCATTTGATCGTGTCGCACAAATGAACAGTTCAGAATAAATACGCTCAAAACCCTTCATCACAGTGGCTGCTCTGGTTTGGGCTTTCTAACTAAGCTACCTCCATGAAAAACAAGAAGGATCCATCACATTGTGGATGCTTTCATCCATAGATAAAACCAGGTCCACAAGACTAGTTTTCATGATCAACAGACACTGTCACACACACACACAGATATATAGACAGACAAACAGACAGACACACAAACACACACACACACTCAATCTTTACGCTCAACAGTTTTCATTTGCCTCCTTATTGAAGGGACAATAGTGGCGGCAGCTGATTAAAATTTTATAGTGTTTTCTCCAACTTGCATCAGATTGGACCGGCTGCTGATCAAAATTTGAATTTTAGGCCAATGATTGAAGTGCCCTTTGTCCCCTCAGGCTTGCCTGCAAGTCTGCTTCTTATTAGAAAGGAAGAGTAAGTAAAAGCGTGTGTGTGTGTGTGTGGCAGTCGAGACCTCATTGCTTGAATCCGCACACATTTGACCCGGCATGATTAAGTGTAGGAAAGCTGCTTAAACATAATAATATTTCCCCCTAAACACATTAGCACTCCAGCTATACAGCGCCTGCCAAGACCAACGCGAGGGCCTAACAAGCAAATCTGCTTGGACTCCCCCCCCCCAAATTATCCAAATGATATGTATTTCCACCAATTTATTTCCTATTAATTATGTATTTCTTCAGGCATGTGGAGGTTTAAAAACATATAAAGAGGATGTGTGTTATTGAGCAGACAGGAATGACGACTTCCCTGGAGGTAATATAAATACACTATGCTGAAAAAATCGAATCTTTCACCTTCCTGAGATGAATTCGTTAACCCACAGCCTGGCCTGTGCCGTCATGAGGAAGAAGCATAAACGTTCATTCAATATGCTATATGGAGGAGATGAAAAACTAGCTTACTGTTGCAGGAGTGCGAAGGTGCCGTCAGGATCTCCACTCTGGATGTTGTAGGTAATGGGATCTTTTTCACGGTCGGTAGCCTGCAAAGACAGACAAGGTTTTTAGTTTTTTTATGCTGTTTTTCCATTACTCACTTTAAAAAAAAGGAAAATCTATCAAACTGTGATCGTGCCTAAAAGCCTTTTCTAGTGAAATGAGCTAAGCGGGGTCCAGGCATCGCCCGCAGTCTGAAGCAAAGACATTCCTCAAACTCCTCAAAGTTCACATTCAAATTGTGAGGGGTCAGAACGCATCAGAATTGGAAACATTCAGTTTGTGTGTGTGCGTGTGTGTGTATGTATGTATGTATGTGTGGTCCCCCAACCTGAATGTTGAGCAGTGTGCCTCCAGTCCTCATGGCTTCGCTGACCTCCAGGTTGTAGAGAAGTTGGGGGAAGCGTGGTGGACTCTGGTTGTTGGGCGGCAGCACCTCAATGTACACAGTGGTGATGGAGCTCCTGTGGATCATGAAGATACATTCACATCATGCATAACCACAAACAAACAAGGCACTCATAGTTTAGTTATACACAGGAAAAGATGTTAAATTCCTTGTGCTATCGGTTTGGGACTTCCCACTGTGGCCGATCCTCTCACTGTCACATGCAAGTACTCATACCAAACAGCCTAACCTAACCAATATAACAGCTGCCCAACCTAAGATCATGAGCAGCAGGATACAACAACGCAAAACTGGCTGGGGACAGCCATATGTTGTACCCAGGATCCACAAAGGCATGCATAATCAAGGCAATCAACAATCACAGACCGAACATGAACCTCAGTATCATACATATCTAATGTTGATCACTAAGAAACACAACAACATGCTTAACTCAACATGGACGTGAAGAGTAATTCATCAGATAACATGAAGATACCATATATTTCAATATAAAATATTATTTTGGTTTAAAAAAAACTGAATTTCATGGTTTGTTCATGGTGGCATGGGTGCATGACCTAGCAGAGAGTTCCGGGAATCTTAAATGAAAGTGCATCTTTCTGAGAAAGGCACAGGCATAAATGGATAAAGCCTCAGACGTCCACATGGGAGTCTCGTCGTTTTGAAGAAGCACTCAGGTGTGACAATAGCCGGCAGGACGCACTTTTTAAAGATTCCGGATCACCCTTGGATAGCTTGTCTCTTCTGAGGGTGGCATGTTGCCGACCTGGATGTGCTCCAACCTGTTTCTGTAAGAGCCAGCAGCTCGTATGTAATTTAGTTTTCTCTCTCTCCGGAAATAAAACAAAGTTTTGCGATGAACTATCCATATTTAAGTGCCATCTGGTCAGCATAGTTACACACCTTCTGCTTTTTCCATTATCTGACTTTTTTTTCCCGGGGACAGGTTTTCATTGTTTCCATAAAACCTTTCATGTCCAACAGACCATATGTATTTTTTGTTTTTGTTTTCATAACATGGATGTGTTTTTCTCCCGCAATGAAATTGCAGAGTTGCCCAAACACATTCCCCACAAATGTTGAACAAAAAAAGAAAGATGCCTTCTGCTCAAGAGCCTTATTGATTCTGTGGCCACCCATAATTACTGGGGCCGGTGTAGAGGAGGAGAGATTGAATTGAATTGGTCTGGAGAGAAAACCAAAGCCTATTCGTTTTGTCTTTTTTTTCTCTAAAGAAAGGATGAAATAAAACGACAAGAGACACTCATTTCCTCTCTGAGAGTGACAGATGAACAAGTCCAGAGTGACACTATTGGCACAGCATTCCAGTGGATATTTCCAGAATAACTGTTGGGGCGGGATTGGGAAGGTGGACGGGGGGAATCACTCATCCCTTAGGATCGTATTGATTTACAAATAGGGGTGCGGTTGGGCGGAGAGGAGTGGATAAGCAACTAGACAGTGTGCCACATATGAAGTCCAGGCTGGAACAGAAATGGATTGCTCCTAACTGTCCCATAGGCATCCACACTGTTTCCTTTTCACTTTAATCCCAAAATAACATCAATACCCTATATCCCACAAAACAAAACATAAACACACACACACGTACACACAAAAACAGAAGTCTATAAGCCTAGGCCCTTAGCCTCATGTGGTATTCAGAGGCTGCCGATTTCTATAGCTGAAAGGCAGGTTTCAAATCTCCTTCTGCATATGTGTAGCATAACATATTTCCCTGCTGTGTAACTGTTTTACGCTCAGCAGGCATTCATAAAGCCTTTAAAACATTATCCTAATGAACAATTAGGTGGACTGGAGGTTTTTAAAGCATGATATTTTTTTCAGCTACATTCCAAACTAAACATACTAATGAACTGAGGGCAAGGTAATTAATGTAAACGTTTTCACAGTTGGCTCCCAATGCTGGTGCTGTCCCACATGATCTTTCAAATGAAACTAGCGCCACGGGGCTAACAACAGTGTTTGCAAACAAATGGAACTGCAAAGGCAAAGGGAAAATGTTGTGCCGAAAGAATCAAGCAAAGGATCACATATATGAACATATGCATGTCTACAACATTTCCTTAACACTGGTATTGCCTCTCAACCTGTCTACTGCGTGAAATGCTGCCGCAGTCCTTCCAACCAATTTACCTGCAGAAACCTTCCACTTACAGCTGCCCATTCCAAGCACACAATCATATGCATATATATCATATAACTCATATGCATTCATTCTATTCTGCTTATAATAAATACTGTATGCCCGCCTGTATACCTGTAATATAAACTAATGGCGTCATTGGCTGCTCTGCTTATCTTTGTAACTCCATTTTCATCCACTATTAATTCTGTACATGTACACGTAGCTTCTTTTATGTTTCATGGAATCATGTATGATCATGTACATACGCCGCATGTGTGCTATAAATCCTCTAAAAAGTGTTTGAATCCATCTGCTTGCTCCTGATTCTCACTTCTCCTCTCTCCTCTCTTCCCTTCTACCCCCAAGATCTATTTTGGACAGAGGCCGTCCTTTTCTGTCAATCATCTTTGTCAGCACGTTGGAGCAAGCGCTCCTGAGTGTTAGCTCGCATTTGCTTTACAGCTCAGTAGTTACCCTTGCCGGAAATATGACACAAATCCCTTTACAGTGCTGACACCCATGTCAAAAGCAACTCAAATCAGGAACAAAAGACACAGAGGCGTGCGTTTACCTCTGGACTGCAGGACATATACTGTTTTCAAAACAGAGCGAGGCAAGGGGAACCTAACAGGTTAGGATATCTAGTTGACAATTGACATTCTGCTGGAAGATAACTCTCATAAAAGGAGTGGCTCAGTGATTAAGCCTAACTGAGTGTTAAAACATGATTGGCAAAGTGAAAGGCACTCCAATATCGTGCAGATGGTTTTAGTAGGATGTAGGTCACCTAAAGGTCAATACCAGTTTGGTATCTAAGGATCAAGCCCTAACAATAGAATAGACAGGAGATTGGGAGGTTTTAAAACTCAAGCATATACTAGAATGCTTGGCTTGGCAGCACAAGTAAATGGAGCATACATTTCCTAAGAGAAACAGAAGCAGGTTTGTCTACAGTTAGATCATACTAACTTCTGTTAGAAGTGAAATCCATTGGACCACCTCCTAGAAGAGCTCCTCTGCTGTGTACTGGATTTCCATCCTAATCTAAAGTAGAGCATCTCCTGGTGGTTTTATGGTGTCTATACCAGATTTCCCATTCTATCTGAACCTTTCCATCTTGATTAGTCTTTCCTTGTACGGACCCCTGTTTAGCATCCCTATCAGATCCCCATGGGGCATCACAATGCCTTTGCTCACTCACCCTAATGTATAGCAGTTTACCTCTCCCCACCTGTGGTTGTAACCCAAGGCTAGAGTTCCTGCACTATGATGACATTGTGTGCTGTGAAACTCCTGTATCCAAGGATTCGATAACCACGGTTTCAGTTATCTGTACGGTTCATACGTTTTAAATGCCGCACCACTCTGAATAGCCTTTGTGCACCATTGCACCTTATACGTGACTTTAAGCACATACAGTACTGTGCAAAAGTTTTAGGCAGGTGTGAAAAAATGCTGTAAACTAAGAATGCTTTCAAAAATGGAAGTGTTAACAGTTTATTTTCATCAATTCTTCATAAATTAACAAAATGCAGTGAAGGAACAGAAGAAAATTCTAAATTAAATCAATATTTGGTGTGACCACCCTTTGCCTTCAAAATAGCATCAATTCTTCCAGATACACTTGCGCAGTTTTTGAAGGAACACGGCTGGTAAATTGTTCCAAACATCTTAGAGAACTAACCACAGATCTTCTGTGGATGTAGGCTTCCTAAAATTCTTCTGTCTCTTCATGTAAACCCAGACAGACTCGATGATGTAGAGATTAGGGCTCTGTGGGGGTCATACCATCACTTGCAGGACTTTCTGTTCTTCTTTAAGCTGAAGATAGTTGTTAATGACATTGGCTGTATGTTTGGGGTTATGTTCCTGCTGCAGAATACATTTGGTGCCAATCATACGCCTCCCTGATGGTATTGCATGATGGATTAGTATCTGCCTGTATTTCTCAGCATTGAGGACACCATTCATCCTGACCAAATCTCCAACTCCACTTGCAGAAATGCAGCCCCAAACTGGAAAGGAACCTCTACCATGCTTCACTGTTGCCTGCAGACTCTCATTATTGTACCTCTCTCCAGCCTCCAGCGAACAAACTTCCTTCTTCTACAGCCAAATATTTCTAATTTTGACTCATCAGTCCAGAGCACCTTCTGCCATGTTTCTGCACCCTAGTTTCTATGTTTACGTGCTTAGTTCAGTCACTTGGCCTTGTTTCCTTGTCGGGGTAGAGCTTTTTGGCTGCAACTCTTCCATGAAGACCACTTCTGGTCAGACTTCCCCTGACAGTAAATGTCTGTACCTGGGTACCACTGGTTTCTGCCAGTTCTGAGCTGATGCCACTGCTTGAAATCTTCCGATTTCGAAGGTAAATAAGCTTGATGTGTTTTTCATCAGCTGCATTAAGTTTCCTTGGCTGAACACTGCGTCTACGATCCTCAACGTCTTCTTCAAAAGAGCTGGAACTGCACATTTTGAAACCCCTGTCTGCTTTGAAATCTTTGTCTGGGAGAGACCCTGCTGATGCAGTATAACTATGTTGTGTCTTGTTGCTGTGCTCAGTCTTACCATGTAAATGGATAAAAAAATAAACATTTATTGTTTACATTTTTCAAAGCATTCTTAGTTCATAGCATTTTTTCACACCTGCCTAAAACTTTTGCACAGTACTGTATATGTCTGTCCTTGATGTCTCCTTCCTCGTTTTCTTCACGTTTTTAATCAAAGAGAGGGGCTGGGCCGTTATGAAAGAAAGGAAGAAAGGGAGAAGGTAAACTGTTGTGTAAAGGAGATGTTTCATTACTCCATCCTCCATTGAGGGATAAGCACAAACGTCAGAATCGCATTGATTTAAGAGCGAGACCATCTTCACATTCAACTTGTCTTACAAGGTTGTGTCATAGTTGTTTCTTTGTTGTTGTTAATGTGTTATTGTGTGAAATTGATAAGGTATGTATAGGTATGTATGTAGTCGTGAAAATAAACTTATATATTTTGTGTCCGCTATTATCCCCAGTTTCAGCGATCCATAGATACAGAGGCACTAACTGTACTTCATATTTCAAAGCTCTTTTTTCTCTTTATTTTTTTTTGTGCCTGACAGCAGCATACAAGTATTTTCCAAATGACTAAACTACAAATCCCACTGACCTCCTCTGGGCCTTGGGGCCGTTGTCCACGGCCTCCACGGTGAGCGCGTAGGTGCGGCCTACGGCCAGACTGATGCCCTGCATGGCTTTGATCACCCCTGATCGCTTCTCAATCACAAAATGGCCCTGGTCCCCTGCCAGGATGCGGTAGGACACCTGACCATTAGGGCCCTCATCTGCATCCACTGCCATCAGCTGAAAGAAACATTACTTCAGGTTCACAAATAATGGCATGTAAGAATAATTGACAGTTGTTCAAGCTTCTACTTCATGGTTTAAGTAATTGATAGCTCTTAATCCCCAGGACTTCTAACAGTAAACCTTGCTCTACTTTATAGTAAGGACATTTTTCTTCTTAGACACACTTTCTATCATTGTTACATTCTGTAAATATGGGGTGAGGCCATTTCAGAAATGATGACCCATTTTTTTACCTAAAACACAACAAATACCCCAGGATGAGGGGACGAAAAACTAAAATTGAGAACACATAAACAGCACATGAAGGCATCGCATACAAAATTGAAAAAGGGCTGGCATGACACAAATGGAGAAAAGACAACATTTTAAAGCACTCCTAATGAAGCCAAAACTCTTCCTATGACTTTCTAACCACTTTTTTCAGACTTGTTTTCTAGGGCTATTCAACTGAAACTAAAGACCCCGGTTAATAAACTTAAATTAGAGTGTGCCTCCTAAGAAAAACACCTTATTAAATCAAATCATCGGGAGGCCGGGTTCAGAGCGTATCGACCTGGCATTCAACTCGCCCTCCCAACAATCTCCCCCCCCCCCCGTCCTCAGTGGCTAAGAGCCCTGTGGCCCTTTGATTTCCAGCTGTGAAACAGAACCTGACCTTTAGTGTCAATCATTTATGCCAGCATGTTGGAGACCAACTGCCACTGAAGCCATGGTCTGACTGCAAAATAGACTATTACCCACCAATCCCTAAAGCACAGACAAGCAGGCACCGCCAAAAAAAAAGGAAAAACTCCATGGAGACAAGCTTCACAGAGACCTTAGCAATTATTTTGGCTAAATGCCATGTATAAATGAGGCCTTGCTAATGCTATTACTCTAAGTTAGTGGAGTGTTTGGCGCATCGGAGTGTGTTTAAGTATCGATTACCTGCAGGACCGTCTCCCCCGGCTGCATGTCGGTGAAAATGTTGACGCTGTAGGACACGTTGGGGAAAGTGGGCGTGTTGTCGTTGGCATCAATCACCGTGATGTTGACGGTCACCGGTGAGCTTTCCTGGACGCCATCCCAGGCGATCATCTGGGGGGGACCAGGAGGAGGAGGAGGATGAGAAGGATGAGGAAATTTGATAAAGAGAGGGGGAAGAGGGAGGAGAAATGACCTATGAGATCAGCACGGAGAATTCAAAACTATATTTTCTGAACAGTTGATGCATAAAAAAAAGAACTTGCTGATGCAGGTGAACCTGGTGCGGGGGAAGTAAAATGGGACTCTGAGTAGCCATACAGGGTGTCTGCAGGCGCCCCAAGTCACAGTCAGTGGAGGGTCGCAGACTTTGCCAGCTCCACGAGTCATAAAGCAAGCTAATGTGGTGTAAGTGATTTGGCAACACACCAAATGGCCAACTAAAGAGAAAGTTGGTCAAACATATGAGATTAAAGGAAAAGAAAACAATACCTACTCAACTGTATTAGCTCATCTATGCAATAACCCAACAATACCACTTGGGGAGATTCAGCAATAAGCCAGCAAACAAACAGAAGGTAAATTAATAACAGAAAAAGATCAGAACACTAAATCAAAAGCAGCCAATGGTTGTGTACTTGTTAACTCAACTCAATAGTCTGATGCACAACCTTAATTAATGCAGCTCAGACAAAAAAACTTAACAGGGGACCCACCCATCATCATCACCATCATCATCATCATCATCTTTCACCCACACACACACACACAGAAACGCACACCCTGAGCTCCCTGATGCCACGGTAATCTGTGAGATTCACAGGAGAGGTAAAAAGACAAAAAAGAAAGAGGAAGTAGAAAGGAGAAGGTGACAAGAAGCTGTCATTCGTCATATTCCTCATGATTCTTGGAGGCTCAGGGGAATTAACACACACACACACACACACACACACACACACACACAAACACACACACGCACACACACACACACACACATTCTAAATGGGCAAGGATCTGGGATCTGTGCTGAATGGCTCATCTGAAATGAGTCGAGCTATTGATGACAGATACTTTGTGCACAGAGTGGTCTTCACACATACGCACAACTTCTCAATCATGAACACACAAACTTAACCACACACACACACATACACATACACATACACACACACACACACACACACACACACACAAAGTGTACACAAGTGAAGTACAGGCATGTTTCCAGGATGGCATTGTGAGTCCTCAGAGTGGTAGCGGGACAGAGTAGTAGATCTATTCCTCTGACACAGAGATGAAGCCAGCATGCTCTATGCCCCTTCTTCACACCGGGGCTTTCCTTGGCCAACCTGCCACTGGTACTTCTCAGTCTGGCTAAAATAACAAGTTTGTCAATTTTTTTACCCCATTAAATCATTTCCCATCATTCACTGTCATCACCCTGTACACCCACACAGATTTGTGGAGCTCAAGTTCAGAGAGAGAGAGAGAGAGAGAGAGGTGCTGTATTGTTTCAGGACCTCACTGGTCTTAAATTAAAACCATTTTCTGGAAAATAACAGACATCATGCAGCCTGGCACAGCTGCATGATTTATTCATGTTGTTTGTACAATTGTGCTGTCATGTGCTCGGCTCCACAGGCCATGTCACTTTTAAGAAGTGACTCACATCTGCCACTTAATCTCACTGCAGCCTGAGATAATCCTTTTCTAGGACATTCTAAAAAAAAACATTTTACATTCAAACAAATAGTAACAGTTATTCCTCCTATTAGATTAAGAGGCCTACTTTATTGCAGGGAGGACTGGAACACAATCAGATCATATCATTATGAACACCTGCACTACACGGCTGTTCTGCGAGTGAAAGTGTCTGCGCGAGACAGCGCTGGTTTTTGTGAATCAGCCAGTGTCAAGATCGGTGCCCTGAATACCATGAATACTCAGACAGACTCCCTCCCCTCCCTCCTCCTCCTCGTCTTGCCTATCACACAGTGCTACAGGCGCCCACAGCTGCATCAGTATTCACCCAGTCTCAAAGGCCGTCTGGTTTCCACGTCTGCGAGAACCAGGCGCCAGACACAACACTGCTTTGTTTAGGGAGTTTTTTTGTTATTGTTGTTGTTCTTGATGTTGTTGCTGCTGCTTCTGGTGGTGGTGTTGTTGTTTTCACCCATTTCAGGGGATGTAAAATGAGACCAAACACACATATATAGAGGGACACAACATCACAAGATGCTGTTGTCTTAGTGGGTGGCCAACCTGGTTACGAGGAAACTGTGTTGTGGGATAAGGGAGTAGTGGATGGAAATATATAAGACTCCGTTCCACTTGTTTGTTTTTCTGTGTGCTTGAGTGTTTGTTTGTGTGTGTGTGTGTGTGTGTGTGTGTGTGTGTGTGTGTGTGTGTGTGTGTGTGTGTGTGTGTGTGTGTGTGTGTGTGTGTGCACATCTGCAAGTGTTCCTGACAATGTACAGGGGCTGGGCCAAGGTAAATGGAAAACTATCACAAAATTCATCTTGGTGGCATTCCAGTTTCCAACTGTGCGGCACCCCTCGCACTTCTCAATTTAGGAGCTGACAAGCAGGCACTCCTTGGGCTAAGCAATTGGCCAGTTAGAGGCCCCAGCCTAGATGAAACCTCCTCTACTCAGCGGCAGGAAGCGCTGCAGAAAGGAGTCAAGCTGCACTGCATCAACACACCAGTGAAGAGACTTGGCAGTGTCGCGGACACAGAATAGCAAAAAGCCAGACACTTGCACACAAAAACCTGCATCAACTAACAAATGTATACACAAACTCCTAACCTGAACACAAAAAAATCGCGCACACACACTCACACTTGACTTAAATACTGCATATCTCTAGCAATAACACTCTACTGTCAGAGGAGAGCACTGCAATTAATTACGCCTAATTTCATTATGGGATGCTGGCGTCACGGGCGTCAGACAGGGCTAATAGGAAAGCCCAAGTGTATCACATTATACCGTGAACAGGGTACGGGAGTAACTAGTTACATTTTACAGAGTTACGGAATTGAATGAGGAAATGAATGTAACTGAAAACTGTTACAGTTACTGAAAAAAAAATATGTGATTAAACTAATCAAATTATCGGAATATATGTGATTTAGAGCTTTAGAGCTAATATGTAGAATATAACATTCATCTTATTGCTGTGTATCTTCCACCATCTAAACAGGCTCCATTCATTTGGCAATATGCTCTCAAATATTAAGGGTTGTTTTTGACAGTGTAACTAGTAATCTGCAACCTATTACATTTCAAAAACAACCTTCCCAACCCTGACCGCAACAGTACCATTCATCTTAAAACTCAATTTTTCAAAAGATCTCCTCACTCTGATTGCTGTCACTGGTGCCTACAATCAATACAAAAGGCCATGGCCAGCTACTGATCCCTTACTTATAGCTGTTTGTATACATGAAATGTTAACACAAGGATTTTAGAGCTTGTACACAAACTCAGTGACTAACTTAAGTGAAAATAGGAACAAGACATACCAGGAACAACCACAGACACACACACACACACAGACACACTCAAACTATCTTATACTAAAACAGACACACAGACACACAAACACACACACACACACACACACACTCAAACGCTCTAATACTGACACACACACATACACTCACACACACGCACTCTGTCACATATCATATTACTGCAAACAGATGGCTCCTGCCAAGAAATAAAACAGGGGGTATAAAACTGGCAGTCTTTTGTATGGGCCACAATAAGGTATTATTCTGCCGACCACAAACACACCATTGTTCTGTCTCAGAGTCTGTTAAGTGTAGGGCCTGCTATGTAATACACTCTATCATTATGATGCACTATACAAAAATACACAGCTGAACGCCGTGTTGTCACAATGTTGCCGTATGCTCACTTCACCCAGAAAGCGACAAAATTGGCACTTGGAATAATTTCCTGTTCACCGAGTTTGCAGTAGGACATTTGCTGTGACTTGCTTGTACATGTGGTGCTGGTGTCAAAATCTGTCAGGTGACTTTAGCCTAAGAAGTGTTGTAAAGGGGTCCTCAAAATAGGATCACTGAACTAGAAACAAATTAAAGCCGAGATCAATCAATAGGTTAATCACATTAATTGAACCGATCACATCACCAGAGAAGCCACACTGTAAGCAACCTGTGCTATTAAACGCTCCTCCATACATACGGTCATATAATCCTTACTTCAAATAGGTTTGAATTATTTTAACAAATCACTGGGCTGTTCATGTCATGGCTACAACAATGTTACTTTCTGAGTGAAAAACAGGAGTGAATTACAGTCAATCATATTCAGCACATTTTACAGTCAAGCAGAATACAGCTGGACAGTAAACAAGTGGAATGAAAGAAAGAAAGAAAGAAAGAATAAAAGAGTAAAAGAGAAGCACTGTTAGAGAGACAGGGGGCTTCTGTTTAGGAATCATTTGTTGGGTTAACACTGGCAAAGGACAGATTATGGGTAATAGTACCTGCACCTACAATAACATGGCAGAAAATGACTGGAAACAACCCAGGCAGATCGTTTAAACACAGTCGGACGCAGGTCGTTTTGCAATTTTCAGCTGAGGGTGTGCATTCTTGATGGGTGTATCAGTAACGTCTGGCCTCCAAACCCCTCACAATGCATTATTTCACAGGCAAACACATATCAGTGTGTGTCGAACCACTCACTGTGCAGAAAACTCTAAACTAACTATTTCTTTCTATATGCACCCACTTAGCTGTTCTACAACCAATACTTTGAATACTGGCTCTCTCCATCTCTATCCGTTATCAATCTGGATTGTATCATGTATATACCACCTAATATGTATTATGTTTGCTTGCTGTGACTCTCGCTTCCACTCCTGTCTTCTCCCACCTCCCCATCTTTTTTCTATCCCTCTACCCGGCCAGTTCCAAGCCGATGGGTTCCCTCTAGTGAGCTGGGCTCTGCTTAAGGCTTTCTCCTGTTAGTAGAGGAGTGATTGGTCTAGTGGTTTCAGGCTCTGGTCTTTGTAAAGAGCTTTGAAAAAAATGTACAATCTACTGTGAAATGCGACCTAATGGGGTTGGTATGAATGCAGCATTACTACATTAGTTTCTATACCAATCAAAAAGCCTCCTGAAGTTCTCTCCGAAAGAATATAGAACATATAAGTAAGCAAGATAGAAGAATTGAAAGAGACAAAGCAACACAGAGAACATAACAGAGATGGAGGGAGAGTGGGAGGGACATGAAGGGAGCGAGGCAGAGAGATGCATGAAGGGAGGGAGACAGGTGCAGGTGCAGGTGAACGGTGAAAGGTGACAGTGACTCACCTCCAACACGTAGCTCTGCTGTGCTTCACGGTCAACAGGCTTCAGCAGCGTCAGGTGTCGGGCAATCCCCCGCGGGGTCACGGAGAAGATGCTGTCGTAGCTGCCCAGGGAGATGTGCACCATGGGGTCTCTGGTCTAACACGTAAACAGGAGACAAAAGGACACGTCACTGTCAACGTGAACAATGAGACAGGGGAATAAGACGAAATAGAAAAAGACAGGGAAGAAGATCCAAACTTGTGTTCAAGTTTCAGCACTTTGCAGAAGAGTTAAGACAGTTTGATAAAAGCAGAAAAGAAGCTAGGAACATGCCATGGTACTTGGGTCAAAGCTATTCTCTCCATGCTGGATGGGAAATTCTAGGTAAACCCTAAACGCTTCTGAATAGATAATTTCATCTACTGTGTAATGTCTGGAAATGAACGACTTCAGCCACCGCAGGGGTGATTAAACCTGAAACAGTGTCTGGACATTACCGGCAAGACCCAGTATGTCTAGAACATAAAGCGACAATTCACCAACGAAATGAAAATTCTCATTCCTCATGGCAGCTGTCACCCATAAAAGGGTTTCTAGTCAGCAAAGCACTGAAAAGAGTTATCCAGCAAAATGACAGTGATCAGACAGAACTAGGCTCCATTCAACTCTATAGGAAAGAAAAAGCTCCATTTTCAAGAGTATAAGGACTCTCTGCTTTCAAGTATTTCCGTTTTCGACAGAAAAATAACCTCTAATATGCGGATACACTAGAATGACAATGAGCAGACACTGACAATATTCAGTTCTGAATGAGCCGGTAGAGCAATAGCTCACTCATACATTTAAGTCCTGATCTTTTCCCTGGGGGTTATTCAATAGGCAATAAACACTAAGTGCCTACAATAACACTTGAGCAGAGGAAACCTTCAACTATTAAAACATCAACTAACTAAAACATGGCGGTTGATGTTTGGCTTGTCACTAAGGCATAGTTAGACACTGATTTTGTGAAATAATTATCAGAGAACAACCAACAGGTAGGATGTTGGCTTGGTTTCTCTTTTTTGATTTTGTCATCACCGTCTACTGCTTGTCAAATGATGAGTTAAGCAGTGCGTTCTTCTTCGAATAAATTCTCTGGCTGATGCAACAATGAATCCGTGTGCAGGAAGTTAGTCCTTAATTGAGAACCAAAGTAAAAGTGAGAGGATTTTTCAATTGTCCTGATCACCACATCCCCCGGTGTTCTCAAGACATGAAAAACGGGAAAACTTCAAAGCCATACCCACTAGGCTACAAGCACACACACACACACAAATCAATAGGCAAAGGCTGGAAACCATGCTTAAGAAACAAAACAAATCGAATAATTGAAAAGAGTCAGCTCAGCAGCATTAAGACAAGTAAGAGAGAGAGAGAGAGAGAGAGAGAGAGAGAGAGAGAAAGCGAGAGAGAAAAATATAGAGAGAAAGAAAGCAAGAAAAACAAACACTTCACTTCAAATTACACACTTTCCTCTGAATACCTACAGGCGTAGCATTAGCTGTGAGCTGACGTCGGGAGAAAAAACATATGGCTGGTTATGGTGGATTATACTCTTAAACACAGACTTGCTCAGAGACTGATTTAGGTGCTGTGCAGCAGCGCTTGGCAATCTAGTCAAAGCAGTAATGAAACAATGCAATTTCACAGTAAGATAAAAGAAAAACATAATTAAAACAACAAAATAAAACAAAATGTCTACAATGACATATAAACTAATTAACCTTTCTCATAGATGCTTCCTGATTGTTTTGGTTATGCTATTACTGCCTTGTCATTTGACTGTGTTCAACATCCACAAGCCTTGATGGCTATGTGAAGTGAGCGCTTCAGTAATGAGGTTTTGTAGTTTGGGCAGGCTGGGACTGTCTTACGGATTGATTAGTACACATGTTGAATGGCTGTCTCCCTTTGTCTCCCACAAACATGGTAGGAATAACACACGTTTTTTAAGGGGGAAAAAACTGAAACTTCAAGGTTTCAAACATTTTCTGAACGATGATTAAGATTTCTTCAGACTAGAACTATATGTTTGCATACATAATTATTTTTCTACAATCTCACATACTAGGGAAAGCTGCACCGCTGTCAAAAAGACATTTTATAATGTGCCACTACCCAACAAACGACTATTCACACATCCATGATGGTTCATCCATGCTCTCCAGCTGTCAGAGTTCTATTACATGAATCTTTCATTATCACCCAATCATTTTTCTCTTTTATGTGATGATGTCATCACTCTGATGTCTCTTTCCTTTGAGTGCAAACGAAGCTTATGAGAAGAAAAACGGGAAAGTGGGGGAAATAAGAAAAAAAGAATAAAAGACGTTCCTACCTCCTCGATGTCATTATCGAGGGCGATGATGGCAAGCGGGGCTGTGAGATTGGCGTTGTCGGAGATGGTGGTGCCTACTGGTGCTGATTCGCTGATAAAGCCGTAGTACACGGGCGCCTGAAAGTAGGGCGCCTGATTGTTCTCATCAAGCACCTCAATGTGCAAATTAGCGAAGGCCGGGAGCGGGTGTCCATTGTCTTGTTCAGCCTATGAGAGAGAGATAAATAGAGAGACAGAGGGAGAGAGAGAGAAAGAGAATTGGGAGTTTAAAGAAGACAAATTAAACATTAGAGCAGGAATCTCACCGGCATCCAGCAGAAACTGTATATGGAGTTGACAGTGTGTCTAATTATAGTGTTCTGGTAACACCAATGACAGATCAGTGTCGTCTTTGCCATTGACTTTGGGTGGACATTTTCCTGACCAGGCTATTTTCTTCTGAATGTGCCCTGAACTGAAATAGAATGCGCCCTACTTTAAATGCCCATTCCTAATATTTTGTTTAATAGCCAAGTGAGACACTTTTGAACTGCCTCTGTCAGTATGTGTGCTAGTTTGCCACAAAGGTAGAAGCATAAAACAAGGTGTCTAAAAAGCTATACAAGGAGCCTCCCTACATAACAAATGTTTCTATTCTTAAATAAATATCTATACTAAGGTATACTTGTGTTATAGCTTTTTTATTTTATTCCGCTGCGCGTCGGGGTGTTGTTCGCCCCGTCGGGATTTATTTTTGGATAATGACCTCCGGACAATACATTATCCCTTACATAATAACAACCTGATATGGTGTTTTCACATTAATGTACTTCTGTATATACTTCATAGCATCATGCGACTGATGTTTAGATAATTAGGCAGCGCATTGTTTAGACACTGAGCTGTGCAATCTTATTGAGGTGTATCTTGAGATGTGTGTGAGGCTGTTGTGTGTTCTGACCCATCATTAGTATGGAGGGGGCACCAGGCATCACTGTTGAGCCTTCTGGAGGTGATGTTGGCCTAATTCAACGAAACACTGATGAAGGAAGGTGCCCCATTGACAACCCCTGTAAAATGCTGTTACTGTTGTTGTTGTTGTTGTTAAGTATTGCTTAGTATCAGTAAAATGGTCGTAGTGCACCCTGTTGTGTTTTATTACTTGGGATGGGTTGTTGGGTGGAGTGCTTGCATGTGACAGTGAAACGTGTGGCTGCTGTGGGAAGTCCCTAGTCAATAGCACAAATAATGTAACATGTTGTCCTGTGTTTACTAACGTTACCTGACAGAGATCTTACACAGCTAAGAAAACAGACTGTGCCTTTGTTGACATACACATAACACTTCTGGCAAGGTCAAGCTTTGTATTGTTTTCACACTAGGGTGAGATGTTATGTGTTATGTGCGTTTTTCTGTGTTCTGACAGAGTCTGGTCCTTAACACACATGGTATGTTGCAAGATGGCACTGGAAAACTGAATCTTTTTCTCTAAGCTACCTGTATCACTTTGACTGCTGTCAAATGAAAACCCCAAGGGAAGTTCATTACTCATTCACAAAGGCTGCATCCCACAGCCAACACAAATCAATGTCAAGCCTCATGAACAACAGCAAAGAGAAGAGCAGCAAACAACCTGACAATCGGTTAAGAAATTATTAATGAGAGGGAAAGTGGTCACTGCTTTTCAATCTGCTATGAATAACTGTCTGAAAAAGGTTGACTCCAATAAAAACTTAGGAGTTTGCTAGGAAACTAGCAAAAATGGGGATCACACCTTATTTGGAAGGTCCCCAACAAACTATCTACAGATGCTCAGGTTATAAAGAAACTATTTTTTGAAACTCTGGGCCTAGTTTCCCGAACGCTAAAAAGGACTTGAAATCGGTCGTAAGAGGGATATTGCAGAGCGGTTCCCGACGCCACACTTACAGCAATGATGAGTCTACGATGTCGCCAAAATCCACGTAGGCCGTTAAGATACGTCGTTATCGGGAAACGAGGCCCTGTTCAGTACAATTTATGGTTAAAGTTAGTGTTAGGGGTTGGGTTTGGTTAAGGTTACGTTCAGTGAACAATCAAAAAGACTTAACTTGAATTTCAACAAACCGTTTGTTAAGTCTCTGTAAGTGGACTATCCAAATAAAGTGTTAATAGAATAGTTGGTTTTCCCTCCATCCCCACTGATGCTCAATAATGTTTTTCAATGTGAGGGCCACAATCAATTATCTGCCCAACCAACTCTTTAAACACAAATGACTACAAATTAATATAAATGCTCTCCATTCTTATTGCAATTAACTAAATTGAAATTAATTACTTAAATGACAAATAATTAATTAGTGGAGGGAAAATAATACATCATAAAATCTGATTTACATTATATTATGGAGTTGTCATTCTAATAAAAACATAATACTGGATTTTAAGATTCTTTAGAAGAATGGGTGCTACAGCAAACTCAGTTCAGTTGAGTTGCAATTTGAAGGACAGTCCTATTACAGACCAGGGGCCGTATTCACAAAGCCTTTTATCTTACCACTAGGAGTGCTCCTAACTCGCGCTAAAACCTTTTACGTAGGAGTAATTTCTTAAAAGTGATTCACAACGGCTCTGAGACCTACTCATACTAAGGATAATACCAACTCCTAAACTTAAGATAAAAACTCTGTTGCTATGGATGACGTCCATTCTCATGCACGAGTTTAGAAGGGGTGAGGACGGTGATTGGTTGTTGACAGGCTCTCTCATTAAAAACTCATTCGTGACGTCCCTCTAACAATCCCACTATATCAACTGAAAATAAGAGAATAACCTAGGCTTCAAATTAAGTCATATTAAATAGTTATGGACAGTGCAGTTAGCAGAATGCACACGCATGATGACAAGTTTGTGCATCCAACGGGAATTACACTTTGCACGATAAGATAAATAGAAAGCGATCAATATATAATATGGCAATTGCATGTAATCAAGGCAGTAATAATTAAAGCACCCAGCAAACTGTTCGGCTATTATATAGGGATGGGAACCGAAACCCGGTTCTTGTTTAGAACCGGTTCCTAATGAGCCGAATCTTTGGAATCGTTAGCCAAATTCATAACCGGGTCTGTAAACGGACCTCTGTGCCGTTTGCGCATGCGCGAACTCTTCCTTTAAAAAATCAGACCGCAGCAGAAATGGCAACTAGACAGAAGCGATCTAAAGTGTGGGTTTATTTCACTCGAACAAATGCAAACATGGTCACTTGTAACGTCTGTAAAACATGTATTTCGTCAAAGGGAGGAGGTACATCTACTATGAATAAGCACTTGAGCACACAACATGGTATTAAATTACAAGATTGTCATGTTTTTGATGCCTGCAGCAGCTCAACTAACGACGGCGCTTCATCCCTAACTTACCGAGGTAAACTCCTTAAAATGTTGTATCATAACAGGTGTTTCTCGTGTGTTATTCAGCAAACGTTTGCGTTGTCGTGTTAACCATACTTAGCATTTAATTGCTTAACAGAATGGGCGATGTTGGACATTGTCATCTTAGGCTAGCTTAGCTGTAGAATCTTCTATTTTCAGCCGTTGGCTTGAGGCAGAGGCAGTGCTTGCCTCCACTCTGTTGGTTCTAGAAAGTTTGCTGATAACACACGAGTAACACCGTTATGATCAAACATTTTGAGGAGTTTACCTTGGTAAGTCAGGGATCTGGGATGAAGCGCAAAAGACTCTGTTAATAATGGCGCTGCCTAGCAACGCGTGCAGCTCCCTAGATATGGATAAGTTTCTCGTAGCCAATTCAGTTGCATCAATAGTTAAGTTTTAAATATACTGAGTGCCTAGTTTGCGAATCATCTTTGTTCAAATACGTATGTGAGGCATTGTGTGCATGATACAAGTAAGTATGTTTCAGTACGTTATTGTGTTTGTAGTGGGTTCTACATTACTATTAGAAGCGTTAAGCATATAGTTCGCGATTAGCCATACAACCAAGCAACCTACAAGAAAATATACAGTCCTTTACTCAATAACAAGGGCTTCATGTCAGATCAGAAAATTCAACGATTTTGTTAGTGCCATTTTATTGCCAGATTTAGTTTATCTCAAGAGTGCAATGAGGGAGGGGTTTAGATTGGACTAACCTAAACTAAACCTGGATGCATTGTAATGTTCCAACAATTATGAGACATTTCCTGAGGTATATCTGCTCTGGAAAAGAAAGATCAGTAGGTAGCAGAGGAAGGGTTGTATAGGTGTTGTTTGCCATTTCACTCATTCACTCATACACTCATCTACAGTATAGATGAGTGAATGAGTGAAATAGCAATCAACAGTGCTCTTCAATGTCAATGTATAGCTTTAGAGTTGACACTCTCACCACATATGCATTTAAATATTGTTGGTTTATATTTAGTGGCAAGAATGTCTGTTTTTTAATAAAAGTTTTTGGTTATTTATGTAAACATTCTGTTTATGGTGTGTGCAGCATTCTAGAAATTTATATAAAAGAACATTAATGTAAAAAAAAAAAAAAACCCCGTTTGTGCTCTTTTTTCACCCCTTACCCATTAAGAATCGATAAGAGAATCGATAAGGAATCGAATCGATAAGCAGGAATCGATAAGGAACCGGAATCGTTAAAATCGTAAAGGTTCTCATCCCTACTATTATATTTCCAGCCCTTGACCACTTCAAATATCAGCACATACGGCCCTTCAAGCCCTCCAATCTTAATTGATCAAAGCGAAACGAACGTGAACCGTAGCCTAGGCGAAAGCCTACTGGTCCCAGGACCAATAGCCACTGTCACCCCAGCGGCATCCAGCTGGTAAGTTCTCAAAAACCTGCGACCGCTCTCCGTTGAAATGCACGAGTCATCGGTACATCCAGGCCACGGTGGACGAATTATTGTAATGTGTGTCCCGTCACTGGACATTCCTGCGATCGCCATGGAATTTACTTTGATATTGTGTAATAGGCGATTGTCCAAAAGCAACTGGATAAACTGTTGGATGATGTGGGGTCTACAGTGCGTTGATAGTTTGATGAATTAAACGGCTGACTGATGATTCCCAGTGTCGTCATTTGCGTTTTCCGCGAAGCCAAATGCTATCTTTATGTTTCCAAACATTTCACTTCGGGACACATCGTTGTTTAAAGGCGTCATTGCATCCTGCGAGAATTCTACGACAATATTAATACCTTCACGGTTTAAGCAATGTCTTTTATCAATTCCAAGTCGGCTGCAGCCATCTTACGATTTTTTGTGAATAGGTCTTAGCGACTTAGGAGTCCTCATGAGGAGTTTTAAGCTGTCCTAGACTTAGGTGCTACTTTTAGGGATAAATTATTTTGTGAATTGCTCTTAGTAAATAAAATTAGGAGTCCTACATTTAAGACTGACACGGCCATTATTTTTAGGAGTTTCTCCTAAATTCGCCACTTATGACCTACTTTAAGATTCTTTGTGAATACGGCCCCAGGTGACAACACCTATAACACCTATAAACTTACTCTGCCTGGTGACATTGAAGAAGTGTTTGGTAAAATTAATTTGTGAAACCAAAAAAAAAAATGTAAAATAAAAAAGCTGTAAAACTGTAAATGTAAAACTGATAGCGATTTAAGCGTTCAGAAATGTTATGTATCAGGGGCCGTATTCACAAAGAATCTTAGGGCTAAAAGTAGCTCATAAGTGGCGAATTTAGGAGAAACTCCTAAAAATAATGGGTGTGTCAGTCTTAAATGTAGGACTCCTATTTTTTTTTACTAAGAGCAATTCACAAAATATTTTATCCCTAAAAGTAGCACCTAAGTCTAGGACAGCTTAAAACTCCTCATGAGGACTCCTAAGTCACTAAGACCTATTCACAAAAAGTCTTAAAATGGCTGAAGCCAGACGCAACGTATTGGAGACAATGAACGACTCTGAATTGTTGAGAAGATATCGCTTAAACCGTGAGGGAATCAACATTTTACTAGAATTAGTGCGGGATGCAATCACGTCTCCAACTAATCGAAACAACCCAATCAGTCCGGAAGTTAAATGTTTGATAACATTAAGATTTTTGGCTACGGGGAAAATGCAACTTTGCAACGAAGACAACTACAGAATATCGCAATTATCAGTAAGCTGATTCATTCATCAAAAAATCACCGCACTCTGTAGACCACACATTGTTCAACAGTTTAACCGGTTCCCTTTGGACAATCGCCTACTTCAAAGGATCAAGGTCAATTTCATGGCGATTGCAGGAATGCCTGGTGTCGTGGGTGCCATCGATGGAACACACATTAAAATAATTAGGACGTCTTTGTAATAATAAGGACGTCTTTGTAATCCGCAAAAAGGTACATTCAATTAATACACAGATAGTGTTTGATCCAAATTTCACAATCATAGATATTGTTGCGAAGTGGCCTGGATCTACTCTACGATTCGCGCATTTTAATGGACAGCGGTCTGCGCCAGCTTTTTGAGCGGCACCATGTACCTGCTGGATGCCACTTGTTGGGTGACAGTGGCCATCCATGCAAGACATGGCTTTTGACACCCTTCCTCAATCCACACCCGAGAGCACAGTTGAACTACAACATGCAAGTATACGCATGAGGCCTATTTTGGTGACACAATACCTGTAGCCGCGACGGCTCTTTTAAAGTCCACTCCGCAATCTCCATCCATCATTGTGACTGGAGCGCATACCACCGCTTCTCGCCGTCATCGACAGAGCGACACACGGCAGGGAATGAAGCATTTATGTTAACACATATGTCCTCCCATGCCTCACGCTTCTTTTTTGTGGTCACCCCACAGCCAAATTTAGCTTTTATAACTCCCTTCCTCTTCAGCACACACTGGGCCAATATGGACAGTTGGTCCTGGGACCAGTTCGACTTTCTCTTACGTCTCGCCCTCGTTTCATCCATTATGACATGAGGACTTAAAGAGCCGTATGGACTGATATTTGAAGTGTTTAAGGGCTGGAAATATGCCGATTACCTAATAGTTTGCAGGGAGCTTTAATTATTGCTTCCTTGATTTCATGCAATTTCCGTGTTTTTTTCGGCAATTTCTCTTTCTCTAACGTGCAAAGCGTCATTCTCGTTGGATGCACAAACTTGTCATCATGCGTGTGCATTCTGCTAAGTGCACTATCCATAACTATTTAATATGACTTCATTTGAAGCCTAGGTTATTCTCTTATTTTCTGTTGATTTAGTGGGATCGTTAGGGGGATGTTAGGACTGAGTTTTGAATGACAGCGCCTGTCAGCAACCAATCACCGTACGCACCGCTTCTAAACTCGTGCATGAGAATCGACGTCATCCATAGCAACGGAGTTTTTATCTTAAGCTTAGGAGTTGGTATTATCCTTAGTATGAGTAGGTCTCAGAGCCGTTGTGAATCACTTTTAAGAAATTACTCCTACGTAAAAGGTTTTAGCGCGAGTTAGGAGCACTCCTAGTGGTAAGATAAAAGGCTTTGTGAATACGGCCCCAGATGTTCATACTCGTTAGAGTTTGTGCTTTACTAATTTCCAATAGAGTACATACCTTACTAAAAACAACATATCTGGAACACACTTTCCCCTACCTGGTCTACAATCAGTGCATGATTCAATGCTGAAAGTCCTTCAATGAAAAAGCATACCGTCCATGACCTTATATTCAAATCAGCTCTACACATTTGATACTAAACAAGTCAGAGTACAGATGGTTGAGTGTAGATTCTTCCCTCACTCATTGGCTGTGTCTCAGCACTAGAGCCCTTTGTGTTACCGACAGCCTTTTCCCCACCTGCGATGTTTCAACCTGAATGAAGTGTAAACACCAGTGAGCGGCACAATCTATTTCCACCTCGCTCCAAACAGCATATTTGCAGCACCCTATGGATTTCTTTGTTCTTTTTCCCCTTCTTGTCTTTTGGCTTAAACTGAATCCTGACAGGTGATTGGTGGGGAAAAAACCCAAGTCTGCGAAGATTAATAAGAACCAAGCTGGAAGCGTTAGACTGTTTATCAAAATCAATTGCATCTGTGCAGAGAATTTATACTGCACGACCATCTTGCCATGTCAATAGCTGTTAGACAGCTACTCACCACAATGGGAAAAAATAACACGTACTGTTTATGTTTTACAGTTTAACACTCTTTTTGCTACTTTAAGGACAATTGGAACTTATATTCTAGTGACATTAATGTTCTCAAAGAACTTGCCCCTGACCTCAATGATGCTAGACCTTTGCTAAGGCAAAATTACACCAGTCTGCCAAACATCTTGGATGGGCAACCATTGAAGTGGCGATACATTCTTGGTGGTCTCAGTAGCCTCAGGAATCTTAAATCACATCAGACGTGTTCAAGACGGTCATAATTTACCGGATTCTTCATGGTATTAAAGCTGCTGAACAGCATCTGCACAGTGTAGAAGGTGATTCAGCTTTTTAGGTCAAAAGTAAGGCCCTCCCCCACCCCCTACTCCGAGATCTTAATCCCAATCCTAATGTAGTGAGGGCACAATTCCTCCCAGCAGCCTGTATCAGAAGTAATTAACTTCCCTGTCTCCTGGGAGTTGTCCTGCTAAACTGATAGCTCCTGAGGAGAAAAAAAAATCCTGGTATGAAGATTAAAGTCAAGCCAGGCACTCAAGTGCAATGAAGGACGAGTAAGACCACTTTTGCAAGTGTTAAGGGGTACTATGGATAGGATTACAGCGCCCGCCCAGTCGAAGACTCCCTTTGTGATTCTGTACCTTTCCTCTCTTGGGCATTTACACATTTCTGCAGACGACTGGATGAGCCAATATCATTCGTATCAGAATGTATTTTTCTTTATCTCAAATGTGATGTTCCTTAGAGTCTTGCATCAGAAAGAGTTCCAGAAAATCTCTACATTACCTGCATTCACACCAACATCAGTAGAAGCATGATAGCAACAGATCTACAAAAAAAATCCATGGCATCACCAAATGAAGATGATGAAATGATTTAAATCAAAACGAGCAGCTGAAGCAAAGGCTATGAATAGAGTGAGAGAGAGCTACAGGGATAGCGAGGGAGAGAGGGCAAGAGAGGGAGACAGAGAAAGAAAAGATAGAGAGAGAGAGAGAGAGAGGGAGAGGACTGAGATAAACTCCTGTAGAAGCCTGGCTTGTTTCGCTCCTTTCTGCTCTCTGACTCTTTTGCACTCTCTCTCTCACTCGCTCCGAGTCTGCCGTTGCCCTGCCAACAGGTCTGACAACTTGACAAGCCGCTGTCACAATGGGACTGAGCTCACCTTGGCAACGCTGCGCAAACCTGATAGGAATACAGTGAGAATATAGCGCATGCCACTCTTCCCAAAAGCCTGGCCTCGAGAGCCGTCTCCTCCCACTACCTCAGATCTTGTCTCAAGGTCCTCTCCTGCACTGGCACCAAAGGGATCTGAGGGCCCTTTGCTTCAGGAGAGTTTGGATTGTTGTCTGGCACTCTCATCTTACATCTCTGGGGGTGGAGGGGGGAACTGGTACTCATGGGTGAAAAAAATGCATCTGATAAAGAGTTAAGATGATGATAATGCGTGGCTTAATTAAGCCTTATGGTGTTTTCATGACAGATGGGCCTCTTTGGTGGTGGAATTGGTCCCCTTCAAGGGTCAGTGGTGCAGTAACTTGCTGCAGGGGCTGTTTAAAACTTTATCGGTGAATTAAAAACAAATTAGTGTAATAGCTGAAGTTTGGGCGGAGGAGCGTCTAAAAGAGAACTTTTCATTCCCTTCTCACAACCTATGGAGAGCTATTTCTCAAGGATGCTTAGCATTGTATAACTGTCATTTGTAAGTCTGGCTAAAGGAGTTGCAACCTCAGTCTGCTGTGTGTGTGTGTTTGTGAGCATTCAGTTTTTTACCCGATGTTTCTGTTGAACAGTCTCTTTTTGAATTACAGCAGTGTGCTCTGTGTGTCTATGAGTGTGTGGAAGTGTATGTGTGATGTGTGCATATGTGAGTATATGTGTGTGACTGTGTGTGGCTGTGTGGCTGTGTGTATATGCCTGTGTGTTTGAGTGTCCGTGTATCTGAATGTTTTTCTCTTCGATGCCAGTATTCAACAGTCACTTCCCAGTCCCCTCCCAGCTGTCCGTTATGTGCCACCTAAGGGGGAGCAGAGTGCCACTCAGCAGCGTGACAGACACTAAGGGGACGCTAATAAGACCTTTCTGTTTGCTGCTGGGTTCCAAATGCCATGCCGAATGATTTGAGCCACTATACTGGTCTCTCCCTCTTTCTTCCTTGATGGACATCCTACAGAAAGCTTTCGCAGCGTGCTACTGAGTGAATCATTGCCTTGGGTTGGCGGTTGGTGCGGTTCTACCCCTGCAGGCGTGAGGGATTCGGCAGCACAGCAAATGTTCTTCATGGATCATCAGACGGGCCCCTTTGATGCCCGCTGGGAGACGCCCGTCCGGTTCTTCCGTGGTCTGACTGCCGCAAGACCCAAACTGGGCACAGTAGGTGCAGCTGCATGCTTGATCTATACACCCCCCTCCTTCGGGCTCAAACTCATTCCCTCTTTTTAACTCTCCCCTGCTTTCTCACGCACTCAGTCACACTGCTCTCGCTCTCACTCCCTTTTTCTCACTCTCTTAGACTCAGTCTTTCTCACAGTCACCCTCTTTCTATCTTGTTTTCCCTCTGTCTCTCCATCGCTCCGCCATTCTGACCAGATCACTCTAACAACGCTATTTTCATGCTTCTCCCCTTCCTCACTCGCTTTCCCTAAGCACCTCTTTCTCATTCAGTCTCCTCTAGCTTACTTATTCTCTTTCTCACACAATCACCACTATTACTCTCGCTCTCATTTCACTCACTCACCTGTTTCTGATTGAAACACTCCACTTACGGGACCATTCCTAATGGTAAATGGTTGCCATTACCTTGATTACCAGGTCAAATTTGTGGTAGAGGTCTCTGTTGATGGGCTGAAGAAGATACAGCTCAGCTGTGGTCCGGTTCAATGAGAAGAACTCAGCATAAGTCTCTGGCTTGCCTGTCAAAGGGATACCGAGCAAAAGAAGAAGCAGTGTGTTAACAAAAGTATGCAAAGCAGGTTTTGTTACAAAAGGGCTTTTAATTACAATTAATGCAACAAAACACTGTTACCGACAGACAGCTTGAGATTGTTAGCCATTTTAAAGGTCATACACTTTTGTTTCAAAGTTCACTGTTAACACACTGGTCTTGGTAATCTGTTTCTTCAGAATATGCTCAGGAATGAAAGAGACTGCACGAAGCTGCCAACATTGTGACAGTTTGTCACAATTAGCACCCTGAAGCTTAGCCCAGTCATCTCAATCAGTCTGAATTCCTCTGAGCAGCTGGCTATGCCCTGGGAATATGTGTGTGGACTTGCTGGATTGCATGGTTGTGGGTATGTTGAACAGCAACCTAATGGCAACGAAGAGTGTTACAAAGGTGGTGGCAAGAGGCAAAGTGAAAGACAGACATGCACAAAAAGAGAGATATACTAAAAGTGGAAGAGAACGGGGGTAAGAGAAAGGTATAAATAAATGCAGAGTGGGAAAGAAAAAGGGAAAGGGACACATACATAAGAGTGCATGAGAGAAAGAGGGAAAGAGAAAGAGAAAAATGAACTGAGAGTGGGAGCGAAAGAGGGAAGGAGAAAGAGAAAAATAAACAGAGTGGGAGAGAAAGAGGGAAGGAGAAAGGGAGAGATGCTGAAAGAACAGAGACATTTCATCTGACAGGTGCATACCGATGAGGATGGAGTAGAAGATGCCTGGGCGTTCTGACGGAGGCTGGATGTTTCGGTCCTGGTCCACTGCTTGAATGGGTGGGGTCACGTTCACAGGGTTGACTTTACTCTGAGTAGAAGATGGAGAAAAAGAGGGGGGGTGGGGATCCATTTTTACTATTCATCAGTGAGGGGCCCTCATCTCTTTCTTTTTCTTTCTTGCTCTCTCTCTCTCTCACACTCTCTCTCTAACACACACACAAACAAAAACACACACACACACACACACACACACACACACACACACACACACACACACACACACACACACACACACACACACACACACACACACACACACACATCCAAAATACATGCACACATCACAAATACTTCCCACATCCTCAGTGGCAAGAACTCCTTAGTCATTAATGTCTATTCCATGGCTCTGGTACACTTGAGCACCTTTGATTTCAGTGGTACCTTGATGTTTTGCTGCACCTCTGCAATGTCACTAGCAAACCCATGCAATATTCATGAAAGCTCACACTAAACAGACTGCGCTACAAGACCTGTTGTCACATTAGTTTTCAAAACTATAGTAACACAGAGTAAACATCAGGCATTATTTGACAACTGCTCACGCCGTCTCAAGCGAGCGCACCGTCACTGGAGATATAATGCAGAGACATTTTGTCGCTCCTTTGAGATTTATGTCATTCTTGAGACCGGAGTTCCATGCCTTGCTTCCAAAACCTCATAGATGGGTAAATCTCCCTCCCACTCTTCCACTCTCACGGTCTTTCTTCTCTTTCTCTATTCCAACAACTCTCTCTCTCTCTCTCTTTCTCTCTCTCTCCTTCGTTCTTCTTCTTCATGGGTGTGAAAAATCATAAACAGGCCAGAGCTTTAATCTCAAGGCCTGGTAAATAAGAAGCTCATCTATAATTCAGGACACCTTTCAGTAGTAAAAAAAAGCCCTGCAAACACTATAATGACTCGGATATTAAAAGCCTGGGAAGGATCCCAGCTCTGGAAAGGCACCAGTCAGCAGTCACCATTGCCCGACCCAGGGTACTCATGGAGAGGAGAGAGCAGTAACAGGGTCCCCACACCCCCACCCTCCCGGTCTTCATTTGCTTTATCCCCACCTCCAGACCAGCACCCAGTTGCAGCTACGCCACAGCTTCATATGTCCACTCAGCTGGCTGAGTTGTGTCATGACGGGAGACAAGTCTAAAAAGGTGACTTGATGGGATACATGCGCTGCTCTCATCAGGAGTTCAGTTCTAAGCAAATGTTCTAAGCAAAGGCATCAGTTTGTTTTCCCCCCCTCCTGTTGTCAGTGTCAATATGTTTTAATAATTGATGATGCTTTTGTCATAAGCGAGCTGCGATGTCCCGGTATGCACTCATAAAATTGAGCGTGCTTCTGTGCTGTGAAAAATTAAGGAACAAATCATCAGCTGCCGATGTGCTTACTTAAGAGCTAAACACAAGCACTTCCTGGCCACTTCTCAGCCCTTCCACTCGCAGGCAGCATGAATGCTGAGTGGATGTTTGCTATTATGCGGCTAATGACAGCGTCCTCTTTAAAACACATTAAAACAGCAAGTGGTACACAGTATTGATTTTTCCAAAGCACATATGAAGTGTGCATGCAAAATCATTAACACCTGTCTCCTGCATCTTATGTGTGAATGTGAAACTTACTGAGGCCTGAATACCGAGTCTTTCAAAAGCACTCCAGAACTTTCTGAAAGCAAAACCTGCACAGAATGGAATCAGTGTGCATAGTCTATGAGCTCCAGCTACTGTTTAGGGATTTATGGGTCAATATAGGGACCCCCAACCATAACAGAAGCAGACCATTCAATACCCACTATAAGTGACAGATCACTTGTTTGTCATCACTTGTTTGTCCAGTGGAAAGTTAAGTAAGAATGCTTCAGGTTGTGGACAGTTTGAGAGGTTATAAATAAATGAACACCTGAGCATAGAGTTTAAAAGGACAATTAAATCTGAGTTTTTGTAAGTATTCGTTTACAGTTTTAAAGTAGTCTATAGAGAATTCACTGAAACCCTATCTTGTCACTGCATAATTAAGCAATTGTTGCAGTTCCAAACACATTTCTATTACTGAATAACAAATACACAAGAATCTGATTGTATCCAGGTGTCAACATTGATTAGAGGTTCAAAGAGTTTGCATTGGGTATAGATAAGAAAACACAATAATTACTAAACTTTTTACATTTTCAACAGCTTTCTGTGAGCTACAATAACAAAAATAATATTTCTCTGTTCATGCAAATTGGTATGATTGAATGATAAATGAGGCGTAGGTGTGCAATTGATCAGAATCACACTAGGCAAGGCTACTAGAACTGAGCTATAGTGTTGATAGCACAAGATAAAGAAAACAAATACAAACAAAAACTAAATCATAATTATAGAAATGTTAATGAGGAAAGTGCTAAATAATGAGTCGATGATGAGTGAAAACGATTCTATCACTCATGCAAAAAACAATCATCTACAAGAAAAGACTTTTACTATGATTTATTGAAAAGGCTTACATTTAATATACGTAGACCAGTAAAGGTGCACATAATTGTGTCATAAATAACCTAGCAAGGGCATTAAGTCAGTACTAAACCACTTGTACCAACTAAATTAAAAAGAATATTCAGCCTGCATAAATATCCTTCCTACAAACACATTAAAATCTGTCAATGAGTAGACAAATCACTTGCCAGAAAAGGCTAACAGTTAGTTAGCTAAAGATGAAGTAACAAATGATAACAAAGCAAATAGTTTCGCCACAGAAGAAAGGAGAGCTGACTGGATGAGGTTACACAGGGCTAAAAGTGAATTCAGCCAAGAAGCCAGCATAGATGTTAGGCTCCACGGGGCTTATCGTTAAGCTACAGAGGAAGTCAATGCTGACTAACACAATAAACAATTCTAACAGTTAACTCTGCCATTGAAGTCAGCATTTACTAGCTCATCCTGAACAAGGCTAATGCTTAGTTAAGCTACAGGAGAAGACAGCACTGACTAGCTCATCCTGACCAAGGCTAATGCTTAGTTAAGCCACAGGAGAAGTCAGCACTGACTAGCTCATCCTGACCAAGGCTAATGCTTAGTTCAGCCACAGGAGAAGTCAGCACTGACTAGCTCATCCTGACCAAAGCTAACTCTAAGTTAAGCCAAAGGAGAAGTCAGCACTGACTAGCTGAGGCTAAACAAGGCTAACAGTTTGTTTAGCCCACACTCTGGCACCTCTCTCCCCCTTGCATCTCTTCTGGCTCGGGAAGCAGCCGCTGAGAGCAGCTAAGTGTCGGCCTCTGGCAGAGATTTATCTCCCTGGCGCTGCCGAGTAATCCCCATCCCCTGCAATTACAATGCCAGGGACTGCTGTAAATCAAAGGGGCCGCGGTGGGCCCCGCACTGAAGAGATTAGCCATGACACCCTTTCAATCAGCCATTATCTACGGGGTTACTATGGCAGCGCACTCACCAGAGAGTACACTAATGCCGTCTAATGTCGAATAATGCAGAGGAGGCACAATGGGTGTGCATGGTCATATGTTAGCGCAAAAACGGGAGATTAGGGGTCGTTTGGATGTTTGGGGAGCGTGAGGGGTGAGGGCGCTCGTGCACATCTGTGAACGTGAAAATGGCTTGAAGGAGATGATACCGCTGGTGGTGCTTTCTGCTGAATGCTTAATTTAACAAATTTCCCATAGGTTTGATCTAATGTTGCCTTAGAGTCTCCGTTTCAGCGCATGTTTTGTGATGTTGATGGCATTGGCTTTGGGAGCGGTGCTAAATGTAGCCATCAGTTAGATGTGGGAAAGAGAGAGAGAGACAGAGAGAGAGAGAGAGAGAGAGAGAGAGAGAGAGAGAGAGAGAGAGGAGAGCAAGAGAGAGAGAGAGAGAAAGACAGCCACTGTGGATCTTTTATTGCCCTAATTAATGAAATGGTGTCAGAGGAAGGTAACAGACTGAGGGGTGGGTAATCACTGTGCCCCCCCCCCCCCCCCCCCTTCTCTCCACATCAGCTCAATAAGACATACAAAAAGCCTCACCAGCTCTATCCAAGTGACCCATAAATACAAGCAGACAGACAGACAGACACATAAACTCACAAATACACAAACACAGAGCAAGCCTTATTACCTAATGACCATTTTATGGAGGCATGTTATTCATTGAAAATGTCTTCTAACAGTGTGGCCATCTACCACATCTTTTTACCAGTCATAATATCAAAGTATCACTACACCTCATACTGCAGATGCTAGACTGAGAGGACAGTTGTACTACAATTACATACCGCATCACCAGAATGAGAATACAGATCTAGTACAATTAAATACAGCATCACCAGAATGAGAATACAGATCTAGTACAATTAAATACAGCATCACCAGAATGAGAATACAGATCTAGTACAATTAAATACAGCATCACCAGAATGAGAATACAGATCTACATATGTATTTAGTACCAATATTGTAGTACCAGTTTTAGGTTATGTTACATTCAAAGTTGGCTAACATTTTGGTCAAAGCAGACACCAGAAACCATGACTTTGGTATTAGTTTGCGTCATAAAGTCCAAAGGCATACTAAAACAACTGTCAACTTTCCAATATTGCTTTTGGCCGTGGCGTTTTGGGACCGTTTGCCATGTCGGGAGTGATCTTTCAAAAGTCCAAGCCCTGATACCTGATGGCAGGAAGCAGCGCTGTCTGTTCAAATGCAGCTTGTCAAACTGCAGACGTACTATCTATGAGTAAAGCCGGGTTTACAGAGATTCCCGCTGTGCTGGGAGTTGTATGCGGAGAGAGGAGAGGGGTCGAGGGAAGGAGAGAGAGGGGAAAGAGAGGAAGGGGTTTAGATAAATACAGAGAAAGAGAGAGAGAGGAAAATAGTCCAAAGAAAGAGAGGAAAGAGGGGGAAGGAAAGAAGAGAAGGAAGATGGAAGGGATGGAGTGATATAGAGAGAAGAGAGATGGAGAGAGATAAAGACAGAGGAAGAGAGAGATGGTAGAGAGAGAGGCAAGAGCGAAGGGAGGGAAGGGGGGAAGGAGGGTGGGAGGGAGGAAGGGAGGGAGGAGTAGGAGGCTAGTGTGAGTGTGTAAGTGGGTCAGGATGTGAGCATGTTTTCTGGCTGGCAGTTCCTCCAAAATGTGAGTGCTCGGAGAGGCAGCCAAGCGGCAGGGGGCAAAGTGGCAAACTGCTAGGAAGAGGCTGCATGCTTAAAATGCCAGCAGCAGAGGGAATAAAAGAAGGCAGTGAAAAGAGGAGTGATATGGGCCGTCGAGATCACAAGTGAAATTCAGCTTTTTACATGATACCACCCTGCAGGGTCTGGATACATCCTACACAGGTTGCAGCATACCATTAACTGATGATTACTCATTGTGCATGCATACATGCACACACACACACACACACACACACACACACACACACACACACACACACACACACACACACAGAAGTACACTTATGCAAACACACTTCCTTATCTATCCAGCCTGGCGGGCTTTACACTGACAGTTTATCTTGGCTGCCCGACAGGCTTGTTGTGATTGCACGGCTGGAGAGCAGGTCAAGGGTTAAGAGAGGATGCAGCAGGTGTGTTCAGCACCAGACTGTGTAAATATAATTGCTTACCATTGCTTACCATTGCAAAAGACTTTCTCTCTCTCATTTTAGGGTGTGGTATTACAACACAGCTGTTTAAGACTTATTTTTGCTATAAATAGTAAACCCTTCGTATGTCTTTAAATATATTCATAGGCCACAGAAAGTGCAGTAATGGCTCACCATATGTCTTCTTGAGGGACTCAAGAGTATAGATTATAATAGTATAGTAAGACACCTAGTAAGAGGTTAGTGTAGTTATTCGCATGTAATTGCAAAACTTATTTCCATCAAATGAGTATTAATAATACCTGCGTGTCAAAATACTGATCTGGTCCATTTCGGTCATTTGTTTTCTTGACCGGTCAAATGAAAACTACAGCCATATCATTTTAAAGTAATTTTAAAAGTTTGGTGAAAGGTGATGCTATTCTTCAGATAGGGTGGGTGCCAGATCCCCAAAATGAATTCAGCAACAGCTTTCAGACCTTTGCTACTTCTTTCAAGAGCATGAGCTCTTTCAAAAAACTGATGATGAAAACAGGGACCAACAAACAATAAATTGACAGGAAATCATTCCTCCATCACCCTGGCCTTGACCGACCAGGGTTCGACAAAGCCACTCCAGTGAACGCACGGTAGCTCAATATCTCCCAGAGAACAGAAACACCTATCAGCCTTGGAAAGCCTTCACAGAGTGCCTCTCTTTTCCGGATTCTCTTTCTCCTTTATCACTCTCCTCCAACACACACACACACACACACACACACACACACACACACACACACACACACACACACACCAACCAACCACACAAACACACACACACACGCACACAAACACACCCACCCACACACACACACTTTATCTCACAGGGCCGTCTTTCACGTCAAGTGTTCGTCGAGCGGAGGCTGTTTGTCGTGAGGGCGTGTTTGGACTGAGATAACAAAAGGTAATCGGGAGTGTGCCGGTGCCAACGTAAAGGCGCCTGGTTTCTTCGTGCCTCCGCCTGTCGGATGTGTCTCCTTCCTTCTCTTACTCACTAATTCACTCACTCGCTCTTGCTTTCTTTCTCTCTCTCCATTGTCTCTGAAAGGTCATCTTTATCGGCTGTATCTGCACTGAGGATTAATGATTCAGGAAATTCAGATTTGAAATGCTAAAAATTAGGGTAATAAAAATATTATCAAAATAGCAAACAGTTGGAGTGTGGTCAGGCAAGAGAGAGTGATACACATGCACAGACAAACAAACAAAGGGAGCGCGAGAGACAGAGAGAGCATAAAAAGAAAACAGAGTTGTTTAAAGTATGGTACCAGCTTGTTGTCAGCCTAATGCTTCATAAGAACAAGTATTGGTGCCCTGATGAAAAAAAATCCTTGAATGTGTGAATATGTGGCACTTCTTTCTGCTGCACAATTAGCGCTGAGAAGTTACATGCTGACGCTATATAAAATACCAGATAGCCAGACGGATCCATGCCTGATCAAGGCCACAGCTTTCAAAATCAGCCATCAATGTGCAGTACAGTAGGCCGCCTTAGGACACTGTTGTGCATTAAGTCTGACTATTCTAATAAACTGGAATATATGCTTTTCATCACATTTGACAGATTTGTGTCTTGGTCTCTGTAACTCTGCTTTATGCTTTAAACAAAACCCTACATTCCTTTTCCTAGACTTTATAGACCCTTATGCACGTCCATCTTTACTTCCTGACAACTCAAACGCTCACACATCTGAAGTGTGTGAAAGATACTGTGAAGGCTCACAGTTGTTTGTGACTGATGAAATTATGACATCACAAAACTGAAGAAACATAGAGAGACGGAAAAAACAAGTTAAGCCGAACCTACAGAATGACCTTCAAAGTCTAGGATATTTCTTTGTGGTACAGCATGAAAACAGAGGAAATGTCTCAAGAATGTAGAAAAAAATGCCCTCCTCTCCACCTCCAAGCCCTGCTGATTTCAAGGTGCTTTCCTCCTGAATTAGCAACGTTTTCGATTCAATCGAGGTGGCCGCTCACGAAAAAAAAAAGAAAAGCTGCGGCTCAGAGCGTAAAACTAATTACCTGTGAATTATCCGATTTGTGATTCCTCCATTTCCATGCTTGTCTTGCCATGGCCGTTTACATCTCTCCATCTCATGATGGGGGGGGGGGGAAGGGTTGGGGTAGGACTGTGTAATACCACAGCAGGCGTTTACATTTCTCCATCTCTTGATGGGGGGGGCAGGGAGGGGGGGCGGGTGGGGGTGGGACTGTGTAATACCACAGCAGGCGTTTACCTCTCGACAAAATCAATAGCAGAGGAAGGGAGCCCTGACATGTTATCTTCATCTGAGAGAATTATAAGAGGCAGAGAGAAGAGAACTGACGTGGGATTACCCGTGTGCCTGCCCTGTCTTGAAAAACACATAAATTACCGCTCTGATTGAGACAGAACAGTGATTAATGGCTATGTTGAGAACGCTGTAACGCTGCTTATTCTTGAAAATGTGAAATTTGAATTATTTCCTCGTCATATTTGTTTCATTTTGATCTGAGAGTGGATCCTGTACCTACTGTACACATCATCTTGATCTTGACAGTAACAGCATACAGAGGCCAAGAGGAGGAGATTGAGATCGATTTGATTATCATGGTCTCGCTATTACATCTGGGCAGAAACTACCAAACGCCACACCATAGGCAGGGATATACTTATGTTCAGCAAACCACTGGAGCAAGACCAACACAAAAGAATAAGCTAAAACTAAAACAAAAATGACTAATTAGATCAAAGTTGCAACACTGTAACACCAAACAGAGAACAGATTGTTCAATGTCAGTGTTCGTTCTTGCATTAGAAAAGGCTTCTGCTCTGGTGACATTCATCAATAAACAGTACACAACCATGTGTAAACATTAACATGTATTCTTTGTTCAAGACAGATTGACTAGTTGACTGTGACCTTAGTCTTTGTTTAGGACGGTAGCCAAAGCCAACTTTGGCAGGTTCACAGCCGGAACAATCGTAGACGATCACATTTCAGGGGCACAGATACAAATGTGCTCTCTTGTCTCCGCTGCTTTCCTGCTGTTTCCCTTTGTAGTTGCTTCAATCATCAGAACTGCACTGAGGGAATCCAAGTCTAGACGCTTTGATCTCCCATATTCTATGTGCAAGCGACTATATCCAGCGGTTGCTCGTAACCCACTGTAAAAGCCAAGCAAATGACGTAAAATCGCTTTAAAGATGCATGCCCATTGTAGAAGGGGTTTGGGGAGGACCCAGGAGGCTTCAAGCGAAAAGTTCAAAAACATTTATAGTTTTTTAAGAAAGCGGTGTAAAATGCTGCATGAATTCCAGGTTGGCCTCAGTTGAAATGAAAGTGACGCCACCTATTTATCAAGGCTAGTGGTCATAAACAGAGTAGGCGCAGAAAAAAAGCAGAAATGCACAAAAATGCACACCATCACAGAATCGGCACAGGGAGTGATGCCACTTGGAAGAGGCAGGTCCCGGGGGCAGTCAACAATCTCTCAAGAACACTTTGCTGCCATCAAACACAATCTGTTTCCTGTTAGCTGACAACCCCTATTTTTCTATCATTGGCTTAACAGCCTGAGAGAGAATGGCCACTGTGTGGGTCACAGTGACCAGACGCTGGATGGAAAAGGAACATAAATGTGTGTTTGCTCCAGAAGCACATACAAATGTGTGTTTTTTCTGTGCACACAGTAGTTGGACGTGACAAAAAGGAAGCTGTGATGGGCATAAAGAAAATGTGTGTTTAGATGATAAGTAAATGGGTTTCCTCAGGATAGTCTTAAAGTTCTGCAAAAGATTGAAGAACATTAGCTGAAATTGCTGACTTGTAATAATGTTTTTCAAAAAGGATTACCAGGTCTTCATAAAATCCTGCTGACAGGAGATGGTTAAACTCTCGCATGGGTTTTGGCAAGACAAAAATGGCTGATTGAAAACACTCAACCACTTTAATCTTCGTCAGCACACACAACAGTCATTACTTTGACATGAAGGTTAGTGTCAGCAGTCTTAATTCAGTAGCCTTTTTGCTACGTTTTTCTGAAATTGTCCTCACATTTAGGAGGTTATAAATAAAGTGTATGCTCAGAGGAAAAGTCTCGGAGGCTGTATCAGGTCCTTTTGAAAGGCATAGTGAAGGGGAGAAAACTCATAAGATGCAACCAATAAGGTCTTCAAAATGATCTGCCTGTCAAACTAGCCCTCTTTACTTTTTGTAATTGGCAAGTTTCTCTTCCCATTTAGTTAGCCATCAATACAGTTTTGTCTTAAAAACACTCTGGACTAAAACCTCCACCGTCAGGCTCAGTGGGAATATCCCTAGACAGCTTTACCAGGAAACAGCCCCTACTTACAGGTTCAGCATACTCCAGGACGCCAGCATGGTAAGTGAGCGGTTTGCAGTCGTGCGTGTTGTCCACTAGACTGCAGGGCAGGAACATGGGCCCGAGGTCATCTCCATCCAACACGTCCACCGTCAGAGTGGTGGTGGCCGTCCGTCTGTCCCTTGGGTTAGGAGCTCGGTCCTTTAAGGGAACAAGCACGATAATTGAGACTACACCAATGGCTGTAAAAAGTAACCAGCAGAAATTTGAGCAAAAACTTACATTGGCCTGGATGATGACAAGGTACCGAGTGATTTCCTCATAATTCAGTCTCTCTCGAAGCACAACAGATCCAGACAAGGTTAGGGGGATATCGAATGTCCTGTTAGTCGTCTATGGATGAAAACACCGTAAACGAGCACAGGTTACCAGAGAAAGATATACTCCCACTTCATGATCAATTCTGTGTGTGTTTCCAAGCAGACGCACTGTCTCTTTGGCCTGGGTTGGGCCTCTGTAACCTTTGCAGGGCGTCATGGATACCACCGGGCAAACAAATGTTTACAGAGGACACAAGTTTAACTAGGACAGTTATATATCCACAGCGATGCTCTCTGAACTGCCTGACTGGCCTCAGACTGAGGAAACGGTTCACATGGGAACGGGCATGTCATGGTAACCAGACCTGGCATGAACCCTGAATATCTCAGCCTCACAGTGTTTCAGAGGCGTTGCACAGATGGCCTTATCTCTGCACTGGAAAAGCTAGCATATCTACGATGAACTAGATAACTACGCTGACTTTACACCACCTGATTTTAACATGCGGATATTTGTATGCCGTGCAGTGTGTGGCGTGACGGAGCTTACTGGGTCATTTGGGTTGTACTGAATGGTGTACTCAATCTGACCGTTTGGCCCGTCATCAATGTCAATGGCCCCGTTGTTTCCAGAGAACCCAGAGAAGATGGTGGTGCCAACGGGGGTCAGCTGGAGGGAAAAAAAGAAGAGAGAGAAGACGAGGGAGGGTTTAACAGACTACGACTGCCTTTGCAAGTCAATACACACAATAAGATAAAGCCATCTTGACATGGTTAAACGAACCCCTGGCTTCCAAAGGGTAAGTGTGCGCTCCACTCCCATCAAGGCCTCACTCCATGTTAAGTGTCTTCAGGCAGTACATACAGTACATAACACTTACAAATGGTACATGGTAGCTTTGATATCACTACACATTGTCACAAAATGCATTTGTGATTTGAGTAATTAAGTATACATAAGTATTTAAATTCTGTATGTATACAGAAAAAGAGAAATAAGGAAACTACATATAAACTGGGTCAGAATAACTTGCTTGTGAAATGGACTGAATCAATGTCAACACATCCATCAGCTTGATAGTTAACTCTTTTATGGAGAATGAAAAAAAACACTGGTAAAATTATCAGTACTTTACATACCATCGAGGTGAATTCCCGTGGAAATGTACTACATCTCTCATGTACTTGACTGCAGACTACAAAGTACAACTCTGGTAAAAAAAACTACAGGCTAAACCAGGTGAGACATAAACAGCACTCGTGCTGTGCAGACTGGCACACTTCAAACAAAATCGCTGGGCAAATGTCTATAAATTGCTCTCCAGTTTCAAAAAGCTTGAGGTGCAACAGCCTCCATGGTGTCTTCAAACGCTTTTACCACGGAACATAAAAGAATCCTTGCCGTGAAACAACGGCGGCGGACATGCTCTCTTCCACCTGTCACAGCCGGAGCCCCTGCCGAGCGGCACTCTCTGCTCATACTCTCTGCTCCTGCTCTGTGATGTGAGAAAGGGGCTGGAGCAGCCAAATGAGCAGTGAGGATGGCCAGATGACAGTGGGGTAGCAGGTGTCTGAACTTGAATAAATGCAAGGGCCTTGGCCAGTCAAAATGCTAAAGCACAGAGAACAAAGGGACAGCCAGAGACAAATACAAAATATAAACCCATAAACTGTGTGTGGTGTACAGTGAGAAAAGGGTGACGAATGGTTGAAATGGCAAAGCGACAGGTTTCGGGGAAGAACAGGAGCCTACATTCTGGAAAATCAAGAATCTGAAAGCACAGACAACTTAACGAATACTAGAACAAAAAAGTGCGAAGCAGGGTTTATCTGTTAACGCTCATGTCAGTAACTGAAGTTTCAACTCCGATTCTATAAAGACTGCCTCCATTCTTCTACCATCTGTGCTAAACCTCAGCTCTAGTGAGGCTGTCGCCTCCACACAACAACCATTATTTAACATGTCTATTAATCCCAGTGGGGACACTCTGCACTGCTTTGCCCTGACAGTCAGTGTAAGACAAACAATATTAAACATAGGCAAGCTGTTTCCATTGCACCCCTTAAGTAAGTTGCATCGACACCACCTGGTGTACCAGTTGATAGCGACATGGATTTGTGCAAAAGTGAAGCGCCAATAAACACATGTAGCCTCATCAGAAGCACACGGGCACACGGGCACACTGGCACCGGCACCCTCGGAGCATATTGTGCAAATCAGTCAGAGCTGAACGAGGGAGGCGTGGGACGAACACTGGGGACCATGCATTATTGAGGGGCTAACAACGCGCGAGTCGGTGTAAAATGATGAATCGCAGCTGTCTCTGATCCCTGCTTGCTCGTTCTTCCTCAGCAACCCTGCCCCCTCTCCCGCTCCCTCCCCCCATCCCGTACTCCCTCCCACCCACGCCTCGACCGGGGGCATCGATGATCTTCCGGCGTTCCCATCGGACAGCCTGTAGCGACTCCCTGCGTGTTGCCTTGATGAACATTCCGCACTCGTCGTGGCCACAACGGGAATGCGTGAGCGCCATCCTAATCCAGCTCCGCTCACACTCTGGATGGCACTGGAAGAAGGAGGCCCTGCAGAAGATTTGCACTCTCCCTTTGTCCTGAACGCATTAAATCAAATGATTATATTTATGACTAAAATCCAATTACGGCGTCAACTTCATTCCTACCTACTAGGTGTTTGTATCTCGCCTATTTTTCACCATACCATTACAGGCTATAAGGGATGCTGACAACGTTGCATATTGCTTCATAATGCCTCATTAATTGGAAAGAGACAGCAGTAAGCTGGGATCCCACCACACACATATGCCTATTCCTACAGAGACCTCCTTCCTTGCTAACTCCTCTTTAGAACTCCTCTTATTTCTTCGGTATCTCCTCTTCCGTTTGTTCTCATTCCCAATCATTCTCGCCCTCCTTCGTTCATTGTTCCAGTACTACTCTCCATGCTGTCTTCCTCTCTTATCGCTCCCCCTCTCCGTTGCTAACCATGCTCATCTGCCTGTCATCAGGCTGCTGGACTGTAGGGTTCTGGCTATCGGCTGTCGGCCCTTACACAAAGTGTTGTATTTGTTTATCTATTTACCTCTCAGTAACTATTATTCTTGCACTGCTATTAACCTTGCACTTGCACTCCCTCCACTGGCCCATACCCTACCTTTGGCACATACTCTATTGTTGGCACATACTCTACTCAGCTCTCTGTATTGGTTCTGGTGGCTAGACCATCGCTCACTCTTGTGGATTTGTTTTTCTTGTTTGTATTAATGTTTAGTATGTGTTGTACAAGCTTCTGGATGCCTTTATTTCCCTTTGGATCAAAAAATCATATATCTATCTATCTATTTATCTATCTATCTTTCTATCTTTTTACCTACCTTCCTATCTGTCTATCTATCTCTCTCTACCACCTTCTCTCTCCTTCCCTACACCTTAAGAGACCTCCCACAGTTTTCCAATACTCCTCTCTTATCTCCTTTCCTACTCCCTCTCTTCTACTCCTTCTCCTAAAGAGACATTGCTCCCTGTCCATCTTATCTCCTCTCCTCTCCAACACAGCCTTGGCTATCGTGTGGAGGCCTAAAGTGCCTTGGACAGCAGCGCTGTTGCTGGTGGATGAGCAAGTGTGACTATGGGGCTGAACACTTGATCGATGCCGACTCGTTTCGAGCGTTTCAAACTGTTCACAGAAATCAGCGTGAGGGGGGCTGGGTGTGAGAAGATGTGTGCATGTGTGAGAGATTGCAGAGAGAGTGGGGTACTGAAGGAGAAAGAGAGAGATGAAGCGAGAGAGAGAGAGAAGGACAGAGAGAGATATGAAACAGAGGGTAGGAAAGTGAGAGGAGAAAGGAAGAGCAGAGGAATTAAACTGTTGGATGGAGAAGAGAGGAAAGAAAGACGGGAGAAATAAAACTAGAGAGAATAAAAGAGAGGATCAAGAGAGAGGGAAAGCTCCTGTCAATCTCTCTGCAAGCGGGCGCACCAATGACTGAAGGCCTCCAGACCCTCCCTGGGGAGGCCATTTCAATTAGAGAACACAGCCACATAACCCCTCCTCCTCACCCCCCAGGCGTCTACCCAGCGGGCCGCTAGACTGAGAGAGAGCCTCTCAGCAACGCACTCCTCTACGGCCACTTCTGCTGACACGTCACAATAAAGCATTGTGACCAGTGACCACAAAGAGGTTTACATGAAATGTAAAGGAAATGTACGAAATGTGTTTCACATAGACAGACGTTTCAGCAATTATCTTTAGGCAACCATGTTGAAATGCATTGCATAGGGAATGAATGACGTTTGAAATGTCGAACCAAACACAAATGCCTCCAGAAGGCAGGAAATCTGGCTGTGTGGGGTGAGTCTTTGAGGAAAAGAGTCCGACTGTGGTAAAAGAAGCTGTAATGGTGTTTGAAAATATTAAAATGTTGCCTTCTGTCTGTCTGTCCCTCAAATACTAGCATGATCACTCTTTGATGCTTCTGGAAAGAGCCATGTTAAAATGCAGAAGTACAGCATGAATGGCATTTCTAAACCTCTAACTACTTAAGGCAGCAAATATAAATATTTGGAGTGGGTCTTTGAAAAAAGTGTTGAGAGATGTTCTTTAGTACTCCTCTCATTTCTTCAGTATCTCCCATTCCTGTTGCTCTCACTCCCAATCATCCTCACCCTGCTTGTTTATTGTTCACCAGTACTCCTCTCCAAGCTGTTTTCCTCTCTTATCTCTCCAGCAGTAAATGGAAATGTTTGGTGTGGGTCTTTGAAAAAAAGTGTCCACATTTTCAACTCTCACCGCGTTAGTGCAGAAAGTCATGCTTCACCCTATGAGACTACAAACTCAGATCATACTAAATATATTGCCAAGCTCGAAATAGGACAGTTATTCCTGTACTGCAAACAACTGTAGAAACATAGTACCTCTAACAGTGTTTAGAAATGTTTGATAGACAGTTTCTCAATATCTGTTTCTAAAATACTAGCAAAATCCAGGATGAAATTTGCTTTTAGGGTGTGTTTTTCTGAGTTAAATCAAGAATACCACACTAAGGGCCTGATTTACTAATATGCGAGCGCTTCTTAATCTGCGTTCGCAAATTAACGCACGGTGTTTTTGCGCATTTTACTTGGTATTTATCAAGCCAGATCTGCGCTGGGCTAACTGTGCTTACTCCGCCCTTTAAAGAGCCTGATTTACTAAGATTGATTTGCGAACGCATCTTTGCCAGGCGCACATTAACGCACGGTGATTCCCCGCATTTTCCGTGATATTTATCAAGCCAGATACGCGCTGGGCAATCATTATTTAGCGCACCGTTAAAAGACTGGAGAACTTGCCAGCAAATTACTGCCACCATGGAGATTCGAGGAAGAAAAAACTAAGGTTCAGCGAATAGATAGCGAATAGATAGCGAGAGATATATTGGTTCACGTTTGCTCAATCACTGAACCTGATTCAATGTGTTATATTGTTGTTTTGCCCGCCATCATCTACAGCGAGATGTTTAAAAGAACACGATTATAAATAATATGCTATTGGTGGCATTAATGCATAAACTGTCTATTATAACAATATATATGTGTACATGGCGAGATTAATACGTTCTACAAGGGACATGGGTTCACTACAATATATCCCCACTGAAACAAATACATTTACCAAGTAGACAGGCCTCTCCAAAATCACCGTTGCTCAATCATGGATAAATGGCACTATTCCGAAAGATAAAACTGTCATGGACAGACCACTTCCACGTAAGTAATGGTCATGTTGGCATCACATATGACCTGGACATTCATTGAATATGTGTGCTTTCTGTTTCGGTAAACGTGTTCGCGGATTGAAGGTGGGACTGTTTGCATGTGGGTGCGATCAATTTCTCCAATTACGTTCGGAAAGTTTAATTTCATATATATGAATATATGAATTATACGAGTTGAAACAAATATTTCTGTTCGCTGTCTCTGTCTATGTCTTTGCCTTGCTGCTGCCATATCAACGTTTTCAGACTCAGTGGAAATGCGCTCGGTTAAGACGTGCTTTTATGAGGCGGAGAATTAGCCTGCAAATCAGAGATGTGCGCTCGCCGGGCAGTTTAGTAAATACCACGCAGTTCATCATTAGGCGCACTCCTCCCATTAAATAGCGCTACACGCCTACGTTACCACCCACGTTTCCGAACCATCCCACCTGTTTGCAGGTACACACCCTCAAAGCGTTAATATGCGCTGCGCCAGCTTAGTAAATACCGTTTTTCGTTACGACCGCTATTTTACGCCAGAAAATGGGCGCAATCCTGTTAGTAAATCAGGCCCTAAATCTACTTTTGATCAAAAGTACTGCCTCTGGGCATATCCTCTCTCAGCTGTTGATCCTGGGAAACCTTTCTTGGTCTCTCCGCCACAGGTGCCCTGTCTGCAGTATTAACGTAACTGCACCTTCTATCTAACATACCTGTCTCCTAGAATAAAACTCTGCTAGTGTATGGAGGCCCAGGAGGAACACTAGGCACCACAGCTCTCAATATCCCCTTCTAACACAGATGAATATGTGTGTGATTAGGAGGATGATGTTGCATGGCTGTGTGTGTGTGTGTAAGTGTTTGTGTGTTCACTCCATGGACATGGTGTGTGTGTGTGTGTCTGTGCCTGTGTGTGTTCACGCCATGCACCTTGTATGTGTATGTGTGTGTGTGTGTGTGTGTGTGTGTGTGTGTGTGTGTGTGTGTGGCTGTGAGTGTGTGTGGCTGTGTGTGTGAGTAGTTGTGTGTTTGTACATGTGTATGTGTATGTGTATGCATGTGAGCAGTTGTGTGTTTGTGTACTTGTGTGTGTGTGAGCATTTTTTGTGCTGATTGATGTATCTCTGGTGAACCGTGATGCCGCTAATTATACAGTGGTCACACGCGGCATAATTTCGGCCTCACCAGTGACACCAATCTCAACCATGCAGAAGAGCAGCCCCTCCATTACCCCGATTGGACGGCCCTTCTGGGGGAGAAAAAAAAATGGAATCTGCATAAAAAACCTTGATTACATTCCCAGTCATTAACTGCCACCTATGATCCAGGACGTGAATTAATTTTTACTTTATTTTTTTCCCCAACGCAGCACTAATTGACTGGCACCAGGCCAGCTGAGTGGCAGTATCATCTACGAGTCCTGAAGGGAGCTGGGAGGTGGATTAGAAGACAAAGGCGCACACACGTACAAACTGTCAAAAGAAAAGTCTATACAAACGTTGTGAATTTCAAGAGCTTCGATACCGCAACACTAGTTCACACAGGGGGGTCCAAATGAGTTAATGCAACGGCAGGACGGGTAGATAAAACGCAGGAATACATCCATGAGATTAACTAGGGTTCTTCGTGGATGAATACATTTTCATGAGCCCAATCTAGAGCTGTGAAATTAGTGTTCTCTGACCAGTCGTGATGGAACGTTTGTTCTAGGTACTCACCTCATTGATGGCTACATAGTAGCGTGGCTGCTGGAATCGAGGGATGTTGTCATTGCGATCCCTCACCACGATCCTGACCTCATGGTGGATCACCGTGCCAACCAGCTCATTGGTACACTGAACCTGCACCACGATTGACTGAATGTAGGAGGGAGGCTGGGGGAGGGATAAGAGACATATGACAAAGGAGTTTACGTACCCATAATAAGTATAGAATACGTAACATATTTATGGTGTATTCGATATATATTCAGTCTATAAGAAAAGCGTAAGTAATGTTAAAGGTTGAGCAAGAAAGTGCCCCACACACAACTGATCAATAAAGAGAAAATAAAAGAAAGAAAAATTAATGCACTAGGTAACACCCTGTAAGCAAAATGACGTCCCCTAGACGTCCCGTAATGGTCTCTCTGAACGTTCTAAAAACGTAAATGTGTATGGTTCCCGTGACAACTTTAGGACGTTTTGCACGACGTTCCAAGACCGTCCCGAGGACGTTGCGGTGACAACTGGGAAACGTTTTCTATAGGTCCTGGGGACGTTATGCAGGACGTTGCAAGCACCTCCCGAGGGCATTGTGGTTACGTCTGGGGAACGTGTTTCTATAGGTCCTGGGGACGTTCTGCAGGAAGTTGCAAGAACGTCCTGAGGGCATTGTGGTGACATCTACAAAACCTATTTTAGACGTCCTGGGTACGTTATTCAAGGATGCACCGCGGACGTAGCAGGCACGACCGTTTTTGCTGAGCTAAATGAAGAAAATAAAATAATAATAGATCGCGGAGCCGTCATTTTGCTTACAGTGCGCACACACACACAAGTTCAAGTTCATTTATATTACACATTTCATTTGATATGCATAGACACAGACACACACGATTACAAACTTGATTGCGGGCATGGGAATTGAACCGTAAACCTTCCTATTACTAAACGAGATCGCTACCTACTGTCCTAACACTGTCTGATTACTATAGTGCCACTTTAACAGGTTTATCACAGTGTGAGACAGCCAACAAACTTAGTCTTTTTTTCCGAGGGTTTGAGGAAAAGCATATTGTAGCAATCTCAGTCACTACGCATTGAGGGTTTTCCGTAATGATTCCTTTTTTAATTAACATCCATGGCACATCACGGACGTGCGGGCAGGGAGGCAGAATAACTAGCCAAACTAAGAATGATGAAATAAAATAAATATGAATGCCTCTGTACTGATCTGTGCTATAAATGTAATGTCTGCATGATTCCAATACAATGCATACATAGGAAGGTGACCAAGTGTCTAGCTTTAACATATTGAGCTTTCCACAGGCCTTCAAAGATGGTGCAACAGAACGAAGAGCTCACCGGTCAAATTGTCTGATTGGAATTTCTTTAAAAATCCCGTCTCGCAAACACAATTTTGACAACAATCCTAATATTACGTAAGGCCTATAAAGCAAACGTGCACTGCCCTTATTATGTTTAAAAGGAACAGGCTAATCTGCCGTTAGAAAGTTTTTTAACAACACGCATATGCTGCATTTTAAAGCGCAAACCCTCGGTTTCAAACGAGGAGCGAACTGAGTGAGAAGGATCCAACATGGCCAAGCAGACTAGCCTTAAAAGCTTTTTTTCAGAGGCCAAAAACATCTGATGAGGGTAAACCTTCTGACGAGGATGAACCTGTAATACCTGCAGTGTTGCGCGTTTCCTTTTATTACCGTGCGTGAGCGCGCGGAAGAGCCGAGAGCGGTATTGCAGACAGAGATTTTGAAAAATGATAGCACTCGCCTCATATTGAAAATTGGAGCTGTGAACGTAGTTCAAAATTATGAATTATCAACAATGAACTGAGCAAGTTCATGTAGAAAGTGAACTTTCCAAACACTGAATACCTGAAGCCCTAGATGTTCGAACAGCATCACCAAAGAAAAAGCTGAAATGTCGGGCATTTATGTCGTTATGGAGTGACAAGTTCTCTTGGCTCAGGTGCGAGGTAATTGATAGTCACAGTAAAATGTGCAAAGGATTCACAAGAGGGTCGAATAATTTAAGAATCTCTGCTCTCATTGAACAGAGCAATGACCATGTTGCGGCGCTCATTTTAACGCCACAGCAGGTTGCGCTTAAAGGCCACTTATTGACGCGCATCAGACATAAATGTTTTTGTTTCCCATTGTAAACTTAGGAAAATAAACATGTTGCATTCTAAACTACCTGATTATGTTATTATTTAAGCTATGCAGGCCGTCAGTTTTCTTCAATGGGCTAATTTAGAAGCAGAAATAGGCTAGATATTTGGCCGGCTTATCATTCAAATGTCGGGCAAATGAAAATCATTTTTCTCTAGCGGAACTTCTGGTTCAGAGAGGACCATCAGAGGACCAAATAAGAACGGTCCCTAAAAGTCCGTTTTAAGGCTCATGCGAACGTCACGCAGAGGACCTGCAGGTAAAGGTTACGGGACGTTTTTAAATGACGTCCTGGGGATGTGTGCTGAGTGACCAAATTATAACGTTCCTTAATAGTCCGTTTTAAGGCTCATGCGAACGTCACGCAGAGGACCTGCAGGTAAAGGTTACGGGACGTTTTTAAATGACGTCCTGGGGACGTGTGCTAAGTGACCAAATTATAACGTTCCTTAATAGTCCGTTTTAAGGCTCATGCGAACGTCACGCAGAGGACCTGCAGGTAAAGGTTACGGGACGTTTTTAAATGACGTCCTGGGGACGTGTGCTAAGTGACCAAATTATAACGTTCCTTAATAGTCCGTTTTAAGGCTCATGCGAACGTCACGCAGAGGACCTGCAGGTAAAGGTAATGGGGACGTTTTTAAATGACGTCCTGGGGACGTGTGCTGAGTGACCAAATTATAACGTTCCTTAATAGTCCGTTTTAAGGCTCATGCGAACGTTACGCAGAGGACCTGCAGGTAAAGGTTATGGGGACGTTTTTAAATGACGTCCTGGGGAGGTGTGCTGACAGACCAATTTATAAGGTTCCCTAAAAGTCCGATTTAAGACTCATGCGAACGTCACAGAAGGACCAAACGTAGACTTGCTACGAACGTCAAAAACGTTCTGGTAACGTCCTCTAGCGAACGTTGTGGCGGGGACCAATTGGGGACGATTGGGGACCTTGCGAATGTCCTGTTAACGTCCTGGGGACGTTCCCTGTTTGCGGGGCAAGCACTTGATGTATCTTGAGTAGAGTTCAACCACATTACATATAGTTTTATCAATAGTACTGCTACTGGGCATATCCTCTCTCAGCTGTTGATCCTGGGAAACCTTTCTTGTTCTCTCCGCCACAGGTTCCCTGTCTGCAGTATGCCTGTCTCCTAGAATAAAACTCTGCTAGTGTATGGAGGCCCAGGAGGAACACTAGGCACCACAGCTCTCAACAACCCCTTCCAACACAGACTAGTGTGTGTGTGTGTGTGTGTGTGTGTGTGTGTGTGTGTGTGTGTGTGTGTGTGTGCACATATATATTAGTACACTTTATTTAGTGTACTTACATCCCTGTCCAAAACTCTGCCAGTGCTGTTGAGATACAGGCGTTGTTTGATGGAGTCCAGGATGACCCAGTGGTCGTAGTTGTCACGCAGCGAGAGGGAGATTGTTCTGTCGGGGTCCTCTGCTCGCCCGTTGATCTGCATGTTCTCCACTAGTAATGTCCCTGGAACACACAGAGAGGGGTGGAATTGAACCGGAACTTTCGTAGATTACAATCTTAGATTCACAAACAACTTGTGTGTGTCACCTAAACATAGATTTAAAAATGAGGATGAATGATTAGACAAAAGCCTTGCATAATAATTTTTACTTTATGACAGACAGGATCCACTTGAGCACAAAGGTTTTCTCAACTTGAGGCACATGGAAGTGTCTCCCTCAGTCTTCAAGCAATAGTTATGGTGTGCCTTTGAATAGAGGGTATACACTTCCAAGAGAACACAACTTGCATAAAACAGATACAGATACATATTCATATACATATGTACAATGGCAAGAGTAAATGGGAGTGTCCGCCTGCCCGGACCTTTGGCTTCAGGAATATGTCGATACACAACAGCAAGCGAGCACCACTTTAATGCCAGCCTCCAAAACACCTCAGTGTCGAATCACATAAGCGTGAAGCTAAATGCTACTGAATTAATATTGAATTGGTGGCAGAACAGCCAGCTAAAATCTCAGTGCTCTAGTGCCTCATAGACAGCACAGTGGCAGGGGAGTCAGAAGCCCCTTATCGCCCAGTCTTCCCAGGTTTGTTTGCACTGTCAGAGCAGTGGGGAGTTGGTGCTTGGTAAGGGAGACTGTGTATTCTTAGCTTTGAGTGGTCCATCACGAATCCCTCGGCAATCACCCATATGTTAATAACATAGAACGAGATGATGCGATTATCTCTGCTAATGTGTCGCAGATTCAGGCTGAACAATGGCTGAATTGAAAAAAAATATATTATTTGGCTTTCTCCCAATACAGAAATATTAATTATCCTTTTAAACATTATCACTCCACTGACAAGGATATCTTTCATTGCCCTTGTTCCAGACACAATGAGGTAACACTTGATCAGATCTGATAGCCCAATGGGTCAGTGTAAGCTGCTCTTAATCAGCCGATCTGAAGCTGATCTTCCAGTCAAAGAAGCGGAATAGCATCTTTCTGAGGAAAAGCTTGAAATCCATAGAGAGAACTTGCACTGAGACATTTTACAAAGATTTCTAGGCACCTTTGTACCTTATTACCCTGAACTAACCTACATTTAGAGTTGTGTAGATGTGCTATCATTAAACTAAATAATATAATACAAATTAAATAAATAATTATACACTGACTTTGAGAAATACAAGCACACAGGAATACTGTTGTGTTATGGTAGGCCTGTGAATGAGTGTAAATCTGAAGGACGCCTCTGCTTAAAGAATACTGTGCTTTGGACTGGGCTTTCATATGTGTGTGTGTGTGTGTGTGTGTGTGTGTGTGTGTGTGTGTGTGTGTGTGTGTGTGTGTGTGTGTGTGTGTGTGTGTGAGTTTGTGTGACTGAGAGAGGAAAACAGAGGGTGTGTAAGAGACTGAGATGTCTGACACTAATGGTCGCAAGGCCTCAAGGAACTGTCCTTGCACTTCCTCTGTTTCCTTCACTCCCAAACCCATACCCAGCAACACACACAAAGATGGAGGGAAACACACCTCCACCTACCGTCTTGTAGACATGCTTGTCACGACACACTGAGCCTCAGCTCATGTCTCTTCATGTGGACAGAAGACATGGGTTTGGCTTTCATTCTAGCGGACAAGTGAGAATAGCTTTAGGGTAGGCTTACTCTGGCTAAGACAACAGAGAGCATGGGATCATGTCCTTAGTTAGCTAAAAAATAGCTAAATGCAACACAAAAAGTGAAACCAAAGCAAGATATTCACTTAAGATACTGCTCTGTTCTGAAATGTTGAAAGTTGAAAAAGGAAAAGAGTTAGTGGCAATGTGTGTGGTTATTCTCCTCTGTGTGTATGCTTATGTATCCATTCTCCAGTGCGTGTGTGTGTGTGTGTGAGAGAGAAAAAGAGAGAGAGAGAGAATGTGGGACTACGTTTGTATTTGTTCCTACATATTCTATCCGCACAGGCACTCTATCACCTCAGGTAAAGTCTCTAATTCATATTCCAGTGTTCTGCTCTCCTAGGCTCTGGAGTCCTTATTACTGTGGCCTGCTGTTCCGAAACACACAACACATCTCCTGGACTGTGGACCTACGCCTCCAGAAACTATACTAAATGCAAGATTAAAACAACAGGCTTACCCAACAAACAAATACATCAATAAACAAACAAATATTTCTTGAGCGTTTCGAATAATGCTGGCTAGACATCTCTCCTCACTGACTACGGTCAGAACATTTGAGTAAATGACAGCAAAAGTAAGCAACTGTGACAGACATAGCGTGCCCTGAATGAACGCCACTGGAAGTGTTCGTTGCAGGGTTTTTTTTTGGTGACCTTCTTAACTTTGTCAACGTTTCCCTTGCTTTTTTGACACGCCAAAGCTGAACTTGAAGTGCAAATATGGCTGGAAACTGTGTTAACAGGCATTTGAGCTCCCCGGTGCCAGAAAACGAGGAGCTCATACATCATAAGGTCTAACCATGAGTGAGATCTCTGAGCTTGTCAAGAATCAAGCCACTTATTTCGATCAATCTTTCTATTTTAAATGCCAGGCGAAGAGGAAAAAATAAATAAAAAGGAAGTGCAAAAGTGTGCGCTCTCCTCAAGCGGTATGTGACAACAGTAAAAAGATGGTAGTCATTTGATGAGTTTAAAAGGACTTCAATTACATGCGAATGGAGTAACAATGTAGTGCAGTGTCCCTCTCCCCTCAATCACTAAGAAAGGGGATGGGACTGGGCAAAGCGACTGTTTAAAACTAGCCATCCAGAGCCTGAATTTAGCAGATTACAGCCATCGGTCGATTAAGAGGCTGCTGCATATCGACGGTTGCTCTACTGGGTTTTTCTGCAGCAGTGGAGGTAGAAGGAGTCAAGAGAGATGGGGGGGGGGGGGGGGGGGGGGGGAGAGGAAGGGAGGATAGATAAAGAGAGAGATGGAGAGTGAAGGAGAAAGAGAGTGTGAGAGAGCGAGAATAAGAGAGAACAGGTTGAGAGAGAATGAAAAAGAGAAAAAGCTAAAAAGAAAGAAAGAAAATAAAGTAGGGAAAGAGAGAGGCCCAATTTGCAAAGTGCAAAGAAAGTGTCCTCCGTCCAGTCCTTTATTTTCATATAACAACTTGAATGCTGTTATCCCGCTTATACCCCGGTCGCCACCCAATAAGGCTTTTTTGTATACATGAAACATGAGGAGTAATTTAAAAAGAAGCCAACCTGTTTGTGGTACTACTTTGTCATAGACGAGGATAAAAACTGTCAGGCTAGTCCACGCACACACACAAATGAGTGAAACCAACACGTTATTAAGTTAACAATGTTCCTTAACATTATATTCAGTATGCTACTAGAAGTTAAACTCAACATTTCTGTTGGTGAAATTGGAAGGTCATATTTTGGGGGAATTTTAGTTGAAGGTCCATTCACTTCCACAGGAACCGCCATGTTGATGGGCAAACGAGGTAACCGAGGCATTTGATGTGAGGATGCTGCTCCAGACTCTCCTCTCTTGAAGGCTGAGAGCCCAATTACTTTGGAGGATACTTTCACAGCGATACCCAATAACAGCCATAATCCTGTGACTTTCCAGGTCAGTCTTGAGTAGACTGTGCTGCTGGGCTTCGTAGGGAGTGGTTTGTGTAGCATGGTCCATCTTAAGCGAAAGATGAATTGAAAAGTTAAGCTGCATATAAGGCTGATATTATTAACCAGCATCTATTATTTAGCCCATTTCTATTTCTTTTTCTTTTGCCTAGATAATGAACTCCCATGGGCTCTTCTGTGTCTCACACACACACGCTTGTGTCCAGTGCGGTCTGTGGAACACAGATAGAGATAGAAGGACTTAGCATCCCCTGGGCACTTGGAGAGACCATTTTTACAGCTCAGCTGGGGTGGCATACATAAACCCCATACAGGAGCTCTACTGGATGATCGTACAGATCTTTCTGAGTTTTTGTGTCCAAGTTGAAACAGCAACATACTTTCCAGTTTCATCAACCAAAGGAATGAATGTGGACAGGGCTGCCCGTTACCCCACCTCTGTGCCCTGCCGTGACATGGAGAGCTGGATATCAAACCAGACCTTATAGAAGAGGCCTCTAGCTGTGTGCAGAGAGAGCGCTGGTGATCTGCACGACATCTGAAGGTCTTGATCAGGGATGCGGGGGTGATGGATACTGACATAATTCGCTTTTTTCTTCTATTTTATTTGGACTGCCTTAAAATAAGCACGTTGTCTGCACATATACATGTGCTGATATCCACATCTTTCCCCTTTTCTTTTAAAGAAGTCTGGAAATGTGTGCTGTTTTTCATTGTTTAAACCTCATCCTCTGTTAAAGTTTTGTGTCTCCTTATTTATCCCCAAAGGTCACTGTATATCATTCTTCAAAGGTTTTGTTGTGTCTTAAATCAAATTAAAGTTTATCACAAAGTTGCAGGATATCAGTGAACGGATATTTACTATGGTTGTTATGGTTACCATTCCAAGTTTAAAAAGCATTGATATTGAATGGTCATTAAACTGTTATACAGCGTTATACTGAGATATTAGGATGCCTGCCAGCGAATCACAAAATAGTATTTCCCGTCTCCAGGGTATAAGTGCTAATAATACACAACAAATGCAGCTACTGTTTTCTGCTGTCACTATAGGGTAAAAGTGTCACTATTGCTGTTCTTTTTCACAGCTTGAGTTCAGTTGCTGTTTTTCTCGAGGTTTCTGCTCCACCTCTCTCTCCTACACACACTCCCTCCATCTTCTCTGACACGTGTGTGTGTGTGTGTGGCTCACATATGGCCAGATGGATTCTCTGGTGTCATGCTGCTAGCTTGATGGGCATGTTTTTGGCTGAACAGCCACAGCCACAGCAGAGGAACACTCACACACACTCACACACACACAAACACACACACACACACACACACACACACACCAGATCTCGCTCATTTGTTCCCTTATTTATTTTTTCCCCTCCTGTCTATGGCAGTGTCGGCTGGCTGGCTGGCTGGCTGTGAGCGAGTGAGCACCTCTCCTCCCCTCCCCTCCTCCTTCCCCCTTCCTCTTGCCCCTCTGGCAGCTGGGTGCCTGGTCTGTGTCCACACCGAGGGGAGCCCCGGAGGTCCCCGGGCAGCTGGCACATACCGGGCACTGTCGGACCACCTGTGGCAAGGTCAACACCAGGCCAAGACCGCCATGGAGAGGCAGAGGAAAAAGGGCATGTGGTGGGCAACCCTGCCATAGCCACCCACAGCCAGCAGTTAGAGAGAGGGCACTACAACATGACTGTTCAGTTCCTCCAAATGGCTCCGCATAGAGTCAGTGCTGTCTGAATGTCTGCCACCACCACTGGTCCACCTGTGGACAAGGTCAAGTCAAGGCCAAGATGGGGAGGCACAGAAGGGGACAAAGAGTGAGCAATACCCACTGCTGCTCATCCACCGTCCCCACTTCTACCAAGCGGTGGAAAAGGGACTATTACAGTCATTACTGTTTGGTTCCACCGGCGTCTCTGTATGTTTTGTTTGCCATTCCTGTGAGTCATTACCACAGGCTCTACCTGCCCACCCACGCCAAGCCCAGGGTCAATCCACCTGAGATTAGTCAGGGTAGGGGGTTCCAACAACCTGCCACATGGCCCCCAACAACCCCCCCCCCCCCACCACCACCACCACCTCCCAACAGCAGCGTCATTGCATTACTGGGGCTATACTGTGCCACCCCTGTGGCCACAGATTGCCTTGCCTGGTGTGGCCACCTGCCACTGCAAATAAAGTGAAGTGAAGCGGCTCCCATGTGGCTAACGTGTGAACTCTTCTCTGCTCTGCTTTGCTCACCAAGGATTCGAAGTCGGCTTGTGGTTTACCATTTCTGGGCCCATCTCCACACCAATGCCATATTCAACACCAGAGGCTATATGAGTGGATGGGGCTGAAGCTGTAGCTGTAGCTGTAGCTGTAGCTGTAGCTGTAGCTGTAGCTGTAGCTGTAGCTGTAGCGTCTGTGTTCCTCTCCTAACAACCAGGGTGCTTCCACATAAGCTGCTTTGAGAAGGCAAATCCAGCTTACGGGAAGAGAGGGGGCAGGCAGGCAGCAGCCAGAGACACAAGGGAGGAGTCACTGGGATGTGCCTCATGGGGAAGCCTCTACTTAAAGCAGGCATCTGTGAAATGTAATTAGCGTGTTCAAGATACACTATAAAGCATTTGCCATTTATTAGAATTACGCTGGTTGGTAGAGTTTCTTACTGCTATCACATTTAATGATGTAATTACCACTGGCTCAGGTTGCAGGTTAAGTGTTATTTGTTGTTATTCCCATAAGACATACCAGTAAGATGTTTGTATAGATGTTTATCACATAAGTAATTACATAAGTCTCATATCAAGTTCAAGTTCAAGTTTATTTTTGTAGCACATTCTATATGGTATACATAGACACAATGTGCTGTTTATATGAGTTTATCTCAGACAGCTTCTAAAGCAGATACAGACTCTTCAAATATCAGTGTCTCGCTCTTTCTCTCTCTCTCTCTCTCATACCCATACACACACACACGCACAGACACTCACACTCACACACAAACAGACACAGACACACACCCAAACAACACCTCTCAATCTCTCTCTCTCTTTCAAAAGTACACACGGACTCATGCACACACTATCTCTGTTGCTTTCAAACGCTCATGATCTCCGTCTCTTCTATCTATGCAACAAGTCCTGCAGAGAGTGTTTACTTAAACAGAGGAAACCAAGTCGATGCAGTGGTTGGACTGATTCTGGAAGCACTCCATGGGCGGCAGTGGAGGCCCCAACTTGAAAGCGGATCTGTGCTAAACTGCTAATTAGTCCACGAAATTGGTTCTTAGTAGGATATTATTCATGAGATATGGCGTGCAAACAGTAATTGTGCTGAATACTTTCTCAGCCCCTCAAAAAAAATCTGCTCCAGTGTTGTTGACATTTTGCATTTTTCATCTCTACCCCAATTAAGCCCAAGCCAGAAGTCTTTCCAGCTAAATCTCTCCACCTTTTTTTGTTGTGAATCACCACACACGGAAATCGTATTCTGCATGACAGATGGATGCAACCCACTTCCTGAACTAATGTGTTCGTGGCAATATGGAAATCAACATCCGAACGAATGTTAAGATCTTATTCAGATTCCAGTTCAAAATTCTTAAAAAAAAACGTAATCTCCAAGTCATAAAGCAATCATCCTTGTCAGTCCTAATGTATAAAACATATAACACAAGTGTCTGATATCCAGGAACAAATCTTGGTGGTTAGTGTGTGTGTGTGTGTGTGTGTGTGTGTGTGTGTGTGTGTGTTTGTGTGTGTGTGTGTGTGTGTGTGTGTGTTTGGTGGGGGGGTATGGCTTACCCCCTGAGATTCATGGGGGGGAGGGGGGGGGGTGTACACCTTTGACAATTCAAGAGGCTTTACTCAAATGGCAGTTTGGCAATAAAAGCAGGATACAATCAGATCAGGTAGTTTGGGCTTTGCCAGGAAGTTTGGTGCACATGTGAATCCAACTCTGAAACCTAAAAGGTGGCATCAGGTTGCCTGAACAACTGAGAGGATTTCCTTTTCTCTTCTTTTCTCTCGTCTTTCACACCTGCTTGATTGATTTCTTCAGAGGTAACGGTCTTCCTTTAGAGGGATTTTCCACCTTGTGTGGTTTGGGGATTAAGCCAGAAATGGTAACCAAATTGATTCTGGACACTCAGGACAACAGAAACAGGTGTGTCAGCTGAGAGGGAACACACAAGAGACCAGAGAAGGGCTTTAGCGATTCCTTCGCTTCTTAGCTCTCAGGCTATCTTTACCTAAAAGGAACCACCCAGAGCTTTATGGTTACAGGTAGTAAGAGGGCCTTGCCTTTGTGTTTTGCCTTTATATTCGTAAAACCATGAATTAACTGTCTATCTGACATGTCCACAATTTTGAGTTTTTTTGCAACCAAAATTATAATAAACTTTATTATATTATTTATAAAAATAATATAATAAATACATAAAATAAATATAATAGTAAAAATAAATGTAATAGAATGGTGGTTGGTTGATTCTGGCCTTTCAAATGCGTATTTCTCGAAAGTGCACTTGGACCTTTATTTGTTTTAGTTGGTGACGTTTTTGGTCTGCGTTTGTACTTGTACTGCTAGGCTTAGCCTGTTCAAGGGAGGAATCTCATAAAATGTGGCTTTACCTTGAGTTGTTATGAGGAGTAAAGACACTGTCACATTTTTCATTTACATTGTTCTCTACCTTCTCACTATCATACGGTGTCTTACACCTGGAAGTGAACGGTACGCATTTGAATATATATATGGCTCTTTCAACGCCTGCAGTATATGTCGGCACATCTGTCCCCCATAGGGTGCAGCGCTCTAAGGAACAAGATCATAAACCTAATAATACCGCTTTGCTGTGTTGATCGATATCAGCTATCAAATCTAATCACCCAGGTGTAAAATGTCAACACGACAGGTCAATTTCAATTACCTCCTTTAAAAAATACCAGGTTAGCTTCAAACCATACCTTTCCAGGCAAGCAATCTTCTTTCTTTCAATGGCATCAGTGACAATTTACTCCTTCCATTTCAGGAAACTTTACAAAGGAGTTTTGAGGCACTTTAGAAAGACTCAAGGGTTGCATCTGGAGAGTGTGTTATTTAAACTCCAACAGGGACTCCACATACAAACAAGAACTCCTTTCATTCACTCTTTGCCTTGAAGAAACACAAGATTGGACAGAGGAAGGTAGCCTTCACTACTGCAGCCCACTTCAAATATTTATACTTGGTCACCAGTTCAACATGCTAGATATGTGGTGCCAAAGAACCTTGCTGAAAACAATTGCTGGAATCTTAAATTGTAATTTCACCATCGCTAATACCCCTGAGGTAGCTGCCAGGACCCAAGGACGACTGCCAACTCTTCCCAAAGTTGTTTTCTGCCGAAGTTATGGCTAACAAAGCCCACTCCGGAATGTCTTTCAGTCTCACACCTACAGCACATATCCCTGACCTCCAGGACCTATATTTCATTGCTGCGTGGAGATGCTTCTTTCTTTAACCACATGCGAGGTGTGAACTCTCTGTTTCGCATTCTCCCAGCACATCTGCCACGCAATCACATGAGGTGACCAGCAACACCTTTCACTCTGTTGTGATAGAGACCGCCAGAGTTTTCTCATGCAATCTTAGAGGGGTGTACGGAAATTTATATCACCTTTGAACCCAGTTCTACAACATAACACAACTGCACTCTGATTACAATGCCACAAAGCCAAGCTTGTTGGTATAGCGGCGAGAGCACAAACTCAACTGAAGCGATGACACTCCAGCACAAAAGGCAACATGGATATCATCAATCGGCTTTGTGAATATAGAGTCAGGTCAGAAACGCTCTCAACTGGTATTCACTCATACAGATCACAAAGGAACAAGTGGAAGCTCATAGTGTACAGCAGCAGTGTTGCATTATGACTGTTAGATTGCAAAAGCCTCTTCAGAGGACCAGTGTTGCCTTATTACTGTTAGATAGCATATGCCTCTTCAGAGGTTTGGCTTTTTTACTAATAAAGATGGCATCACAGCGGTCGGGCTAACTGTAGGCGGTGTCAATGCATCATTTATGTGCCGCTGTCAGAGATTAGAAGGTTTTTTTTGTAGAAAGCAGAAGTTGAAAAGAAGGCCCTTGACGTTTTCAGCACACTGCATGCTGCATGAGATTTAGAGAAATGAGAGAAGATGAGTGCATGAGAGATAGAAAGAGAGAGCAAGAGAAAGAGAGAGAGAGAGAGAAAGACAGAGGGAGGACAGAGAGAGGACAAGAAGAGTGGACATCTTGTACCACAATCCATCCAGTTGAGCACCTTCATGACATCGGCCTTTCACAAAAGATTAGCCAGTGGATGATATGTTCAGTGATCCACCCACCTGCTACTCTCCCTCACCCTCTCTAGAGGACCTCATCATGTGGGGTGCACTGGTGTGGAGATGTTAAGTCTACGTCTAAGACTATACACTCTGTGTGTGTGAGCCCTCTATCTAACCCTGCCAGACAGACAGACAGACAGACAGACAGACAGACAGAGAGACAGACAGACACACTCACTCACAGTTGCTTGTTATATGATAGGCCATGTGACAGGCCATCAACTCATATCATGCTAAAATACCTCAGGAAAGAAACACAACGACTCCTCAATCATAAGTTCATTTTTACAAGTTACACAAAACTGAGGACTGTTCCTCTCTCTCACTTGAGTCAACGGACATCTGAGAAAAGTGTATACCGCTCAACTTGAAGCACTTTACATAACATGAAGTGTTATATCATATATAGTTTCCCCAATCTATTCTAGTTCATCTAACTCTGTGACTGGGGCTGTTTAAATAAGGACACTGTACACACTTGGTTGGACTTCACAGGCCCATCAGTACTGAGCGGGCCATGGAGGAATGAGTTGGACTAGGAGAGAAGGTAAGGGTGGTGCGGGGGAAGAGTGGGGGTGGGGTGGGAGGTAGAACTGCAATCCAGGGTGGTTGTAGAGTGACTCTAAACCCTGGTGTCAGGGGAGGCAGGGACACAACCTCTGGATCCTTCTCTCTCTCTCTCTCACACACACACACACACACACACACACACACACACACACACACACACACACACACACACACACACACACACACACAGAAAGCTGCTGCTTGAAATAATCTGAGGTACTTTCAGGATGCAGCCTGACACACCTGCTCCTGTTAATCATTTCTCTCTCCCACTCGCTGATCCCCCGCCCTCTAACTCTCACTCTCTCTTCTTTCTCTCTTCCTATCTCAATTTTCTTCTCACTTTTCCTCTCACTTCCTTCCTTCCTTCTTTTTCTCTACTTCTATCTTACTTGTTCTTTTCCTTTCTTTTTCTTTCTCTCTTAACGTAATCTCTCATTCTATCACCCTCTCTTTTATTTTCTCTTCTCCTCTTTTTGCTCATTTCCTTTTCTCACGTATTCCCTCTTTCCCCCTCAATACACATGTACCTCTCCGTCTCTCTTGCCTAAGTCTGAAATGAAAAGCCTAAATCTTGAACTTTTCATTACCATTATCACTCTCTTCAAAGCTCTGACTGCTCCTGGGGGTTGAGGGTGCATTTGTGTGTGTGTGTGTGTGTATGTACTGTATGTGAGTGTGTGTGGTGAGTGTGTGTGTGTGTGTGTGTGTGTGTGTGTGGTTGGAGGGTGGGGAGGGGGGGAGTGCGGTGCAGTACAGGGGCTTGACTGCATAATTGTAACCCTTAAAACCTCCAGTGTATCAGATTAGTGCTAAACATCAAAAGGCGCCTGGCAAAAACCCATTTGAAATCCAGCTCTTGCCGCATGGCGAGAGTTCCAGGTGGGGCTTTGTTTGGGAGAAAAAAAAGTATGTTTCTCTATATAATGTATACCTGCTATTAATAATGAAATGGCGACTTCATTAGAATGAATAAATAAAGACTCGAGAGGGTGAAAATGACAGGGTGTGTATGAGTGTGTGTGTGTGTGTGTGTTACAAAGACAATCTAATTAGCTGCGGACCTGCCAAGGAGAGCTGGGTAGGAGGAGGCATTTTATTTAAGCTTCAATGGCTTCAAACCCCCCCCCCCCCCAAAAAAAACAGAAGCTTTCCCCCTGACCAGACGGTGATAGTTACAGGAGAGAAGAAAGAGCTAGAAATAGACAGAAATAGAGTGGTTAGCAAAGCTCACAAATACCAGACATACACATTTTCTGTTCCAGGATGCTTTCCAGGACAAAGCCAAAAAGGAACAGGTTTTAAACTGGTGCTGCCTGAGGCCAAAAATAACTATATTTCTATTCTCTTCTAATCAAAGAAGAGGTGACACATGCTTTCACATACACTTCAATGCTTAAATATTCACATCTTTTTATTGATCAAACCCAGCAATGGTATGAGGGAGTCAAAGACCTAAGACAGGTGATAAGATGTACTGACAAATTGAACAATATATTTGTTAGTATATCCCAAATGAATAAAACTGATTTCACATGTTGTTCTAGAAATAGAGACTGGAGATGGCCTCTTTCCAACTTTCAAAATGAATGCATGGAATGTATAAAAAGGTTTTGATTCCTGCAAAAGGGTGCACTTCAACCAGGCAAAATAAAAAAAATAGTCCCATTTGTGTGGGCCATTAGTGTTCCCTCTCAGCAGCTCCCATGCAGTGCTAACAGCAGTGTCAAGCTCTCCATGGCCAGGGCTACAGGATGCAGAGGCAGTGGGGTTTGGTACAGATGAGAGCCAAAACACCCATGTCTTCACACAATACCAGCTTTTACCAACACAATAGAATAAGGTTTTTTTTCCATCTGGGACCACCGACACAGAGATTTCTCTTTCAGAAGGGCCACAACCATGCTGTATACATATGCAACTGCATGTTGCTATTCCAATGGTATTGTCATATGCAGCGTGAACCAACTGAATTCAGTACACCAGCTAATGTCACTACACTGCCATAACTGTTGGAGAAAAATGTGTTGTTTCTGCTTCGACAAAGAGCTACAGAGACCTAATACGAATCTGTCCTCAAGGCAGATATGCTGCTCCGTCACATTCATTTCTATTTCAGCACAGAGAAGAGAGGGAGAAGGAAACGTGGTGTAATAGCACTGCTATTTAAGACACAGGTGTGGAGATCATCCTATTCACAGAGCCCCACTTCACCAGGCTATTTCACTCCAGTGGCTCTGCGGTTGAAGGCCTGGTTAGTGTCGTCCACTGAGGCAGTGCTTGACGGGAAATGAAAACCTTTCACGAGTCCCCACAGGAAGAGGAGTAATTCTGTGGCCATCGCTTTCCAGACCTCTATTCAATCAATGCCATGTTAGACGTGGAGCAGCTAGCAGAGAAGGGGCTCTCGCTGCCCCTCTACATCAAACATTTAGATATTTTACTTTAGTAATGAATAACATGTGAAGTTTTCAATTAAGTATACATTTTTTTTAATGTTTCTTAACCTAACCATAACCACAAGAGAAAAAATAAAAAAGTACATTGAAGTATATTTATATGGATAGAATCTAAATGAGCACACAAACTTGAAGAACGACCGGAAGACGCCGTCATGTTTTCTGGAGTTTATTTCAGCTTGAAGACACCCTCTATTTTGCAGTTTTATCAATATGTAAGTATAATAGTTATTGCACTATTCCAAATCAATGTGTACATCAATACACACATAGTACATATCATGACATCTAATGAAAGTGAGGCTCTGAAGTGTGGCTCAATCATGGTGTCTGAGGATGTATGATTGAAGCTGGTGCTTTGGCTTTCTAGCCCTGTGTTTTCCTGCTTTCCAGCCAAGGGGTCTGAGGAGGGGGCCCTTTGCCTTGCCCAGGTAATTGCACACACCACAGCCAGGAAGGAGTGGGAGCCTCCATGGCAGTAAAGTGGTATGTAGGCCATTAAACCAGAGCTCTGGGGTCAGAGGAGGCATCGTAAATATGAGGCGGTCGCCATGTCAGGTGATACAACTGGGTTATCCACTCTTGTCTACCTCCCACCCCACCTCAACCCCCACCCCCACCTGCCATCCCCATCCCCATCCCCATCCTACCCCCCAGGCTAAAGCACTGCAAAAACTCCCGCTTATTTCCAAGTACCACTCCAAAATGCCCTTTCTCCCTCTTACCCCCCGACCCTACACTACCCTCCAACACACACACACACACACACGGTCCAGATGAATGCCCTTCCATCCCCTGTTCTTAATCTCACCCGTGGGGACATTTTAATTCACACTCTTCCAGCCGTCCCCTTACGATCAATTGCCAGACGCCCTTCCTCACGAAAGCCACCATTGATTGCCATTCAGGGACCCTAATTACTAATCCCGCCATCTCTCTTGTCTTTTACTCTCTCTTTCTGTCTGTCTTCTGCTCTCTCCTTCTGTCTGTCTTTCACTTGCTCTTTCTGTCTGTCTTTCACCCTCTCTCTGTCTCTCTCCCTCTCTCTTTCTGTCTCTCATTCACTTTCTCTTTCTGTCTCTCTTCCTCTCTCTTTCTGTCTCTCTTTCTGTCTCTCTTCTTCTCTCTTTCTGTCTGTCTTTCACTCGCTCTTTATGTCTGTTTTTCACTCTCTTTCTTGCTTTGGCTCCCAAACCATCCTTCAACCCCAACCCCTCCTGTCCCCCACCCTCCCCAAACCCCTTTCCCACTACACTACCTGGACACGCGTCACTGCGTGACTCTCAAGGGGACCTTCGTCCGAGGCCCCGGTTGCTCCACCTTCCCTGACCCCCTTCTCTCCTTTAGCCATGAAAGAGGCTCGGCTGCTCGCCACCTGACAGATAATCTATCGCTTTTTGCCGGTGGCTGCTCACCGTGTCCCCTGACCAGGCTCTCCATCAACACCGGCTGCCAGTTCCGTTACCCCCCGCTTTCCCATCAGGCTTGGCGTACTGGACCGCGGGCCGCCTCAATGAGACAGAGAGAGACAGAGAGGGGGAGGGAGGAAGGGAGGGAACTCTAATGAGGCACTGACACGCTGATAATTGCCCCGCCTGTGGATATAGCTGGTGGTGGCAGTGCGGATTGTGTGTGTGTGTGTGTGTGACTGTGTGTGTGTATGTGACTGTGTGTGTGTGTGTGTGTGTGTGGGTGGGAGCGGGGGTACTGAGGGCCTTCGAGAGCCAGCGAATGAGAAATAAATGAGATGTGATCCCAGTGTCTTTTATAGGCACCCTTCCTGTCCACCAGTGACACGCTGGAGAGTTTTATGCACTGCAGAAGACGGCCATTAAATTGTCCCCTTTTTTAATAAAAGCCTCAAGTGGAGGGGGGACTAGCGCCGCGAGGCTTCCCAGCGAAGCAGATTTGCACCGAAATGAACCAAGGGGCCAAACTCATGAATTTGCAGAGCCGTGACCAATATTAAATGAATGGTGCCTGAATTCACCTCGTTTGATTGGCTTTTTTTATTGGGGCGGAAACGTTCAATCTGGACACGTTTAGTCTCAGCGAAATGGGGAAGTTAGCAGAATCGTGTTCATGCATTGGAATTAGCAATGACACGCTGCAAATGCGCTTGTGTACTTTGCCCCAGGCATGCTGAAAAATGCATTCACTTTCAGTATAAGAAAACAATTCAAATGAGGCATCTACTTTGAACAGTTGGATGGGCTATATGGCCAACATCTATATTCATTGTATGTACCCACTTCAGGAGACAAAGTGGCAGTTTGGCATCCACTACTATGGCATTAAGCCTCCCCTAGAATCAAAGTAAGAAGCAAAAACTAAATGTTTCTGCTTCAAGTATTGATAGTTACTGTTTTAACTCTTCCATCTGCTCTACACACAATACCTCCTATGATTTCACACACACACACACACACACACACACACACACACACACACACACACACACACACACACACACAACCCTGAGAGAATGAATCAGACTATTTAGGAAGTGGATACAATGCTGGTATTCTCACAGGTGGTGAAATGTAAAAGAATGGATGAAGGTCATATAAATGTGTCAACACACCACAATGACGACTTCCTCCATTATCCTGATGCCTATGCTGCCCCCCTTCAAGAAGAAGAGAATGAAAGTCCTAAAGCCTCCACCACCACCACGCAAATACACACAAACTTAGTCAGGCCTACTTGGCAATCTGTAAAGGCCTAGCCAATCTGTTTCCAATAGGAGAGGATAGATCATTTTGAATGTCTTTTACCAGAATAAGTTTGTTTGTGTGTGAGAGTGTGTGTATGCATGTGTGTGGCCTTTTGCATGCTAGTTGGTGCATGCGTGTGAGGGGGAGGAATACTCTGTCTTTTCTCTGTCATCAAAAGTCCAACTGAGATGTACTTAGGCTGCTTGAATGGCACCCCTATACACTCACACTCACACTCACACACACGCACACGCACACGCACACGCACACGCACACGCACACGCACACGCACACGCACACTCACACGCACACGCACACACACACACACACACACACAGACTCACTCTCTGAACACTCTCTGATGATGATTACGATGTCTGTCTCAAAGACACATCAAATACAGTTTCAGTGACACACTGGAGGCTCAGTAGTAAATGACTCAGTCGGAGAGCTCGAAGTCGGGTCCTTGGTGTCTATGCCATTGTCATTTCAGAGTGAGACAGAGAGAGAAAGAGAGAGAGGGAGGAAGAGAGGGAAGGAAGGCCGCTCTGCATATCTCTGTACTCGTGAAGCACTCCGCTCCACTTCAGTCAGCCGAGTCTTTGCTGCATGCTTCTCGAGGCTTTGTTGAGCGCGCTTTTGAAGAAGTGTTAATGAGCATGAGAGTTAAGGGTCGTGGCACTCCACCGTAACACAGGAAGGAGTGGGACTGGTGAGCCACTCTCATCAAAACGCTGGACTCGGGGTCAGCTCGGTCCATATTTGGCACGATCCGGTCCAATCCAGTCCACAATCAGCAACTATTTGTTGTTTTCCACGTCATTCTTTTGGTTTGTTTGACCTTTACGCACATTTGTATTGTATTTATGTACTTTATACTTTCTTTTATTTGTATTTGATTGTATTTTAAATTGTATTTTTCACTCTCAAGCACTTTGTCTTTATTTGTCCTTTGTATGTTCCTTTGACTTTTTTTTTTTACATAAAGCACATTAAATTGCCTCCAAGTATGAAGCTTTACAAATAAACTTCCCTTGCATTTGCCTTTTTTCCACTTAATTTTTCTGTTTGTTTGAAGAGAGCAGAAAAAACCCTTCAAATGTATGTTGACATGACCTGAAATTGGAAATCAATCGTTTCACCAGAAGGGCTGTCTAGACATCTGCAGTATGTTGACAGCTGCTTTTGAAAATGCTTATGAAAGACATGGATTAATTGGCTCAAGACGGGGAGAAATAGTGTCTTTAAAGTGCAGTAATAAGACCCAAACGTGGAGATTACTAGCTAGGGTGCATGAGTTAAGACTCCCCGGTGAATGTGATGGTATTTTAGTATGCTTAAGATAAAAACGGTCCCTCTATTAAACGACTATTTAAAGAGCAACTTAGAGCCATGGGGCCTTGAATTCAAGGTAAATGTCTGTTTCATAAAGAGAGATTAGCTCACATATTCCTGGCTTTCAGTAGTTCGAGTCTGGTCTGTGATTAAATGGATTCTATTAATTTTGCAGTGCAAACACTCTCCTGACCCTCAGATGGAAAGGCAAACTTGAAATAATCTCACTGGCCGCTGTTACAGGATTGAAAGTACACACAGCACAATGGCACACTCTCACAGGGAAGAGAGCAAAGGGGAAAGGAACTGAAAACGAATACTCTGACAGTCTGACAGAATTTCTGAGGATGTCCACATTAAATACAGAAATCCTTTTGGGACCAAGTACACAAAAGGCTGAGCGACAGAGGGTTAAAAAAAACTCACTTTGCATTTAAATGAAATGCAAATACCTGCCTGACCCCTTAAAATGCAAAAAGTTCAGTGGCTGTAATTAAAATGTTGCACACACACACACACACACATACACACACACACACATTACCACAGACTTACCCCTGCTGTGTTACCTGTAGCATAAAGGTTTAGTGTGGAGGGGGAGAAAGTAAGCATCCCCTCAGTTGTAAATGACTAACACTAACTCAAATGACCTGCATCTGTAACTCACTAATCTCACTGACATTAAAATGTAATTACAGCAGCCACACAGATGAAGACCCCCCTCTAACATACAAACGCGCACGCACACACACACACGCCGATAAAATACTCAGAAACACACACTGAGATGACACACACAGCATCCCCATGAACAGACAGACAGAAGAGGAGGGGTGTGTGTGGAGAAAACACAACTCTGACAGCTAAAAGGGACTCCTGGTTGCGGGTGGGGACTGAATGCCATCTTTGATGTGGCATTTCTGGCCCGGCATGAGGCATTATGGGAAGACCTGTTTTTTTCCGGGAGAAGGCGAGGAGAAATAAGTGGCGGCAGCCACTGCAAGGCCACTCTCTTATTACTGACGACAGATCCGCGACCCCACTAAGAAAAGTGTTTCTGAAATCGCTAGGGGGAAGAAAAAAAGCTCGTAATGGGACTCGTCTTCCTAGGTGGGCGAGGATTATGGGTGTAATTGTGGGGTTCAGTGTTTTTTTCCCCCTTTTTCCTCCTTACTTTTCCTTTTTTTCTACTTAAATGCAAGCTCATCCAGGCAAACAGCTGCGGAGAACATGACAAGACTGAGATGCAATGGCATTTATGCGCAAAAGGCTAAGTGGGTTCAAAAAGAGTGATTAAAACAAAGAATGTTGAAGGCTTTGATGCTTGAAATTGATGGCACTGTTTCTATTTTAGGTGAGGCAGGGGACTCTCATGCTTTGAAGTAAAAAAAAATCATTATACAATCACTTTCTTCTGTTCTAGGAAAACCTGTAAAATGATGGGTGGCACACTCTGTTTTTCCCATGCATTTCATTCAAAAGAAGAATGCCGACTGACTCCCGAACGGTTTTGTTTCTAAGGTGTCAGGGTTCTGTCAGATACACAGAAGGTCTGGGTCAATTCTATCTCAGGGTCAGTTACAAGCTATAATAACAATGAGGTTCTACTGACGGCCATAATGATATGAAGGTCAAAGACTACAACTCCCAGAATGCAGTAGTACTGATAAAACATACAATTCCATTGAACAGCTACAATGCATTCAAAAGGCCTCTGCTAAGTTAGTAACTGACCAAAAACCTCTTCTGCTTCAAGTGACACCATCTGATACTGCTTCTCGCTCGCTGATTGTAAGAGGGACGTAGTTCTGTACTCACCATTGGGGCTCTCTTCGTCGATGGCTACAATGGTGGCTGGTGGCCCTGTTCTGGACAGCTTGCACTCTGAAATACAACCACCGGGGGCGGAGACATGCGGAGATATGGGGAGAATGAAAGAAAAAAAGAGAAAAGGAAACAGTCAGAGAGAAATACCTATCGTCTCACATACCTCATATCACACAATTCACACCAAACAAGACATTTCAATTTCAGCTTCCATTATGGGAGGCTGGTCTGGGGGGCTATAAACTTGCAGTCTAGTGCCACTATATCTATCACCAAAATGGAGTAGAACAATCACAGGCCATGGTCGTTTCACAAGATGGCTTTTTTTTAATATATCGGCGAGCAGGCAGTAACTAGAGGGGTGCTAAGGGGTTAATAGACTTCTCTACTCCATCAAAGAGACGAGGAGGAGGATGGGGAAGGGAGGGGAGGGGGAGGGAGGAAAAAGAGAGGGATTGGAATGAAAAGATTCACAATCTTACCCTCATACTGCCAATCTGGAGTCACAGATAGTGTCGTCAGTGTAGAGCAGAAGCGAGAGATGGACAAGGAGAGAAGGGACGAGAGAGAAAGAAGGAACAGGGTGGGAAGAAGTAAAGAAAAGAAAAATACATTTACAGATAATTACAGATAACAGGTAAATAACAAAAGGCAAAAGACAGAGGCAGCTTAGAAGAGAAATGTGGGTTTATTTTATCTATGGCTGTTCCCCTTTATGCCTCCTGATTTTGATAATGTATCTACACCAGACAGGAAAGCAATACCACACTTGGGATAAATATTCACAAATCCTCAAATACCGTGCTATGTATAAAGTGACAGGAAAGACAAAAATGTCTTAGCTGTGAACACAAACTCATACATCTGGTAAATGAGAGATCTCAAGGCTGCGGATGGGCCATCCTCTAAACGCTTGGTTTCCATTGTTGGCAGAAAAACAAACGGTTCCTTAAAGCTTGACCTTTATACTGGCCCTGATCCACTGGCCAGCCGCCATTAGCTAAGTAGTTAGCATCGCTCTCGGAATTACAGTAGAGGGGAATCACACAGAGCCGCATAGTAAGTACTGGTATATAGGAGTAGGAGGGATGGATAGAGGAGGGAGGGAGTGAGTGAGTGAGTGAGTGAGTGTGTGAGTGAGTGAGTGGGTGAGAGAGTGGGTGAGAGAGTGGGTGAGAGAGTGGGTGAGAGAGTGGGTGAGAGAGTGGGTGAGAGAGTGAGTGAGAGAGTGAATGTGTGTAGGGCAATGGGAGAGTATGAGTGAGTGACTGTGTGAGTGAGTGACGGTGTGAAACTAAGTGAGAGAGCGAGTAAGTTAGTCAGGGAGCGAGTGAGTGTGTGTAAGTTAATGAAAGAGTATGAGTTGGTAAGTGAGTGAATGAGGGAGTGAGTGAGTGTTTTTGTTAGCTATCCCGGCTACTAGTAGAGATGGGCATTTTAAGCTATTTCAACATTCCAGTACTTGCATTCATACCCACGGCTCTTTCCATCCCCATGCCTTAGTCCCTCAGCCATTCACTCTATCCATTTCTATACTATCTCTTTTAGTCTCTCAGACATTCTTTCTATGCTACCTCTTCTTTTAGTGCCCTCAGCCATTCTCTCTATCTCTTTCTATACTATCTCTTTTCTCAGTGTACTTCTCTATGTCCCATTCTCCTCTCCCATGTCACTCTTAGACACCCAGGCACTCTCTCACTCTTCTCCCTCTCACACCCCTCTCCCTCATCGTCCAGTACATGATATCTCTCTCTCTCTTTCTCGCTCTCTCGCTCTCTCTCTCTCTCTCTCTCTCTCCTCCCACTCTATTCATCTCTCTCTCTCTCTCCAATCTCCGCCAGCCCCCCTCACCCATAAGATACATATTCCCAGCCCACCCACACTTTTATGACATTATTAATGGCCAGTTGTGAGAAGTGAGTTCTACTGGATATAAATCACACATAAGGGGACACATCATCTCCTGCAGTGACACAGATCATGGGCGATTAGGAGGAAAACGATACTTTTTTTTCCTCAGGGACAGCTCCCCTTGTAGCATAAATAATGGAGGGTTTGAAACAACGGTTGACATGGAAGATGTGTGTGATGCCTTGAAACCTGGCAACAGCAGAACAACGGCGGAACACAAACACATACACACACACACACAGGTCAATTACATCGGGGGGAAACCATCCCAAATACAAACACTAAAAATCTACACAAACTCTATGAGATAAACACACTTAAGGGGATGGCATGAGAGCCCTCCCAAACACTCAATGTGGATTACATGAGAACTCTCTAAAATACACTACAAACTGCACATACCCAAACACAAACAAATACACACACACTTGGCCCACTTGGCCAGACCCACAAGAGCCCTGCTTACATCAACTCATTGCGTAATGGGGGGGGGGGGGGGGGGGGTGGGGGGGGTAGAAGTGGGGTACGTTGACTTCATGGCCAGGAAAAAAAAGTGTTGTGTTTTGTTGTGTTGTGTTGTGTTGTGTTGTGTTGTTTTGTGTTGTGGTGTGTTGTGTTGTGGTGTGTTGTGTTGTGGTGTGTTGTGTTGTGTTGTGGTGTGTTGTGTTGTTGTCTCGTCTCTGTGCCTCAAATGTTCGCTCAGGGGCTCTCCTCCACATGCATTAGTTATGAACTGTGGCTGTGTCATGTTCATCTGCTTCACAGAAAGAGAGAGAGAGAGCGACGGAAAGAGAGAGAGAGAGCGATGGAGAGAAAGACAGACTGGTGCTCTAACGATGGAGTCCCAGCTCGCGGAGCTCCGAGCTTGGGTGTTCTCTCGTAAGAAAGAGGGCTCGTAGTCACGGCGACTGTTTCAAAGGGAGACCAAACAGCTCGGGTTGCCATGAAACATTCATGAGAGAAGAGGAGAGAAGAGGTCTCGTCTGTGCACTGTGAGACACCAATGACTAGGGCTGAGGAAGTTGTTAGAGTTCTGCCACTGTTAAAGGGTCTTTTCAGTCATTTGAGTCAAATCCAGCAGGAATCCTCTGGCAACACAAGTTCAGAACTGTATCCCCTTTGACCTGCACAGCTTTCTGATAACACACGTGGTCTTGATATGATTAAGATGATGACGTTAACGAGGAGATGATTAGTGCTGTAATTCTCAGGTAATCTAGGTTCAACTTTGTTCTTGAGGGATGACATAACTTCCTTTGGTGGGGTAATCTCTGAGCCCTGGCTGATCTGAAGAGAATCAGTTGTGTGCCATTTATTTCAGACACACACACACACACACACACACACACACACACACACACACCCCTGACATCACACAGGCACCCATACACAGGCACCCAGTGTGTGTGTGTGTGTGTGTGTGTGTGTGTGTGGGAGCATTTTCGAATAAGCTGGGTGGTTTCACACACACTGACACACAATCCATAGTCAGTGGCAGCGTCGGAAATACACGAGGGCAAAGGGCAAAACTGCCCCTAAGAAATATAGTTTTGCCCCTAAAATTACTAGGAGAGGGGCAAAAAATGCCCCCATAATATTGTGTAATAATAATTTAATGAACTTGTCAAACATCGTAGCCTATATGACCCGGTCAGTTGCCGTTAAATGTTTTGATTTTTGCCTTGACTGATTGTTGCGTGAAGAACCAAACGTTCTAACAAAATATATTTGGAACGCTTCCTAATCAGACCTGTGACTGCGAGAGTGAGGAGAAATGAGGATCAGCACAGTCTCTGTCACCATCTCAGGTTCTAAAAGATAAAATTCACACACCCAGCGACTGTCAATAAATTTAAGTTAGATTGGCCTGGGGTGGAGGATGACGACGACGACAACGAGAAAAAGACCTGATTTTTTTTTCAAGGCATGTCGGACTTGTGGACAACGAGTTGCCCAAGTCGTCATCAATCCAGCACAGGCAAATTTTTCTGCTGACTTCATCAAGGGGAGCGAAAACATACAGAAATACACGGCCTTTCATTACCAGGCGCCAAGCAACACGCCATTGCCTACGGTGAATGATAACTGGTAATAATACTTTTAGAAATTATTTAGTTTGGTTAAGCTAGTTTAATGTTAGTTAGCTAACGTTAGCTATCTCTGATAGTGCGTAAGCTACAAGGGCTTGCTTACAAGCTAGCTTACTAGTCTGAAAGGGATGGTTCGGGATTTTTTACATGAATCTGTATGGCCTCCCCGATCACCAGTGTCATGCAATCACGCTGACTTACCCCCGGCAGCGTCCTGTGAGCAGAGTTCTCGTCCAGTTTTGGTCAAGCAGAAAGTAGTCCGGCAGGTTTGCTAGACCCAGCAAAATAAAACGTTTCTCTTCCCAAAACATTATGTTTTCAAAAGAGTGATATATTTGCATCCCAAAAAGATTGTAGTGGAAAAAGTCACACCTCGTTATCACTTGGCCCTATTTTCAGTACGCGCGATACCGCAAACTCACAGCTAGGGCCTACCTGTTTGATTCGCGAAAGTTGATTCGCCAAAGTTGCCTGAGAGAAACGTCAATCACAGGAAAACGATGAAAACTAGGCCCTAGCTGTGAGTTTGCGGTATCTTCTAGACCAAAACTGGACGAGAACTCTGCTAACAGGACGCTGCCGGGGGTAAGTCAGCGTGATTGCATGACACTGGTGATCGGGGAGGCCATACAGATTCATGTCAAAAATCCCGAACTATCCCTTTAACTGTATTTCCTGTAGGCCTTCTATGGTAGGTACAACATGATTAAAGGTAACACAAAAATCCATAAATATAATGTGTTATTATTATAAAAAATGAAAGAAAAAAACGATTGTTAATAGTTGTATTATGAAATGTAGTAATAACAACTCATAACCACAAAGAAATAAAAATAAACGTGAATATGATTGTCTAATTTACGTTGTCTGTTTGGTTTTTGTTCAAAAAATCTAAGAAAACACTTTGAATTTGTAGACTAATGCCTAATAGTCTTAGTATTGCCATTTGATGACAATTGTTCATATACTTTAAAGTAACACTATGCAACAATTTGACACTTTTTGAGGTATGGTTTTATAGGCAACTAGTTTTGGTACCATCCTCTAATTAATTTTGATTGCATATGGTCATGTGAAGGACAGATCAAGACCTGTGTCTTTCCCACTAGCCATCCAAGATATGCCCTACGTAGTTCTGTGTAACGGGCTGGAACACCCTGCAAAAATGGAAGAAAAGCTTTCACATGCATGACATGCCTGGTATACTGCAAAAAGACACCAGTTAGTGTGTTGGCAAGCATCTATCAGTGTCAGCTGGGCTGTTGGTGGTGGTTACAAGGTTTTTGCATGCCTTTTAGGTAGTTAGCGTACTACTTTTGGAACAGAATTCCGTATTGCTGCTTTAAGCCTAAATAAGTGTGTTTATTATTTTGAACAAAGATTCAAAAATTGCCCCCTAAAAAATATGTAAATTTCCCACCCTGGTCAGTGGCACAGAGTACACGGACACACATCGTACAAGCCAGCTCTGTGGTAGCCAAATACATTCACACACACACACACACACACACACACACACACACACACACACACACACACACACACACACACACACACACACACACACACACACACACACACACACACGCACGCACACACACACGCACACACACACACGCGCACACACGCACACTCACGCACACACACAAACACACACACCTGATATCACACACACAAACACCTGACATTGCACACACACACACCTGACATCACACAGTCACCCAGTATAAGCTAGCAGAGAGTGTGCAAGTGTAGGCACAAAAAGACACATCTGTGGGCTGTATACATGTGACATTGTACACACCCAGGCACTCAGAAACTGAGGGATTGTGAATTTCCCTATTTCCCTGCCCGAGTCTCAAACACACAGACACACACACACACACACACACAAAATCCCTCTGCCCTAGTCAGACTTAAACTGCTCTGGAGACACTGGTATGGACCTGTGCCAGGTAGAGTAATCGCCCTGCAAATCAATAGCCATCAATGGGCCTTCTCCCAGTCCAGCCCCATGGCCATCGGACCTACAGCCAGGCAGCAGGAGTATGCCTCAGCACTGCCAGCCTCAGAGCAAACCAGCACAGAATGATATGCCTCCATTTTGACTTGTTATCAATTACTTTATAAGTTTGGAGTGGATTTTTATAGGCAGACACGATTATAGACATCGTAACTTTTCTTTATAGTGGATGGTTGACAGCCTGAAAGGCCTGTACTTGTTGTCGTTTTAACCAAAAATGAATCAAATCCTCCTGTTAAAAGGAAGCTTTAATCCTGAAGTTTTTCTGCAATTTATCCAATTTAATATACTAAATGGCAACCATCTCTTATCACACAGACAAGAAAGACATGAAGTGATCCCTAAATCTCAGGCTAAAGAAATGGTCAGGGCCCAAACATATAGGCTATGCTAAAGCTATCAGCTCTAAACCAGGGTTTCCGAACCCATGGGCCGCAGCCCATTGGTGGGCGGGGGAGCACTATCCATTGGACCACGAAAATGTTTCAGATTTTTTTTTTTTCCACAAATTTTCCACGAAGATCTGATTTTTAATTGAGAACAACATTAATTAGGGATGTAAAAGTTAACGTGTAAATCTAGAAGATTATTGTGGCCGAGATTAAGTTAACAGTAATGTGCAGTTAACGCAACTTCATTACTTCTGGTGTGAGTTGACCAGTGACACGAAACCGCCGCGTGCCTGCAGTCAGTTTAACAGGAGAGAGCGAGACGGTAGTGAAAGATGAAGAGGAGTGATTGTTGGGCGGGAAGTTTCTGTTTAAGAAGCAAAAATGACGGAACAATCGACAAATCTAAAGTTGCATGTAGCATTTGTATTTAAAGTTATCACCTTAATGCAAAGCACCCGACAGAAAGCAGCCCCAGGTTAGATGGTCGCCAACCCACAATCCACGACATTTCCACCTGTGGCAGGTGCTGGTGCTTTTTGTGACACATAAAAATCGCGCATTAATTAGAATTAATGGATTATAGATTCAATTAGCCTAATGGAATATAGATTCGCTAAAATAAGCGGGGTGTCTGTTGGGCCCGACCTGTAACAAATACGAAAAATTGGACCTCGGAGTCGAAAAGGTTGGGAACCCCTGCTCTAAGCTATATGGTGCATCTTACTTCTAGTACTAGTTTAAGTATTCAGGATAATATAGTGTCATAAATTATCTTCTTTCGCTAAGACTAAAACGCTACACTAGATGGTAACTATACCACTGCCTCCATCATTTGAAACTAAAGGTTGCAGAATTAAACAAGAGATTCCAGCTGGCTGCTTCCAAATGACTCTCACGTATGGTGGCTATTAGCATAGCAGGGTGACTTACAAGTGGCTCTCCAGTAAGAAGATAATATTGCAACGGCCGCAGCAGCAGCAGGAGCTCGTCTGTAACATAATGAACGTCCGACTACTCTAATAATGCAGCATGTATTCTCCAACCTAAAAAGAAACCCACAGAACTCTAACTTTATCAGTGTCTCCAAGTCAGTCACCATTGCAAAAAGACTGCGTGGAAGAGGAGTGGAGAGATGGTATGAGAGATGGAGCTGGTGACTAGGGTAGATGGGTAGAGGGAGATGGGGTTCTTTTTTTAGAGTGGCACGAGGAAAACATGGGGGATGGCCCCAGGCAGCCTTCAGCAGATTGGGGCACAGCCGCCAAAGCTGGCAGACACACAGAGAGAGAACAAGGAGCAGCAAAAGAAAGAGAGAGTGTGTGTGTGTGTGTGTGGCTGTGTGCTGTGTTTGTGTGTGTGTGCGTGTGTGTGTGTGTGAGCATGTTCGAATAAGCTGGGTGGCTTCAGTGGCTCTAGGCCTGAAGGGGACAGGAGACCCAGCAGCCCAATGGCAGCCGCAGACCACAGAGACCTCCTGCCAGTATGGGCCGCCAGACAGCCTGTCATCTGGATGTGTGTGTTTGTGGTTGTGTGTGTGTGGTTGTGTGTGTGTGTGCGTGTGTGCGTGCGTGCGTCTGTTCCTGGGCAGATAGGAACAGAGTACCTTGCATGTATAGCTTTCTTGTGTACATATATGTGTTTGAGAGTGTGTGTATATCCATGACTGTGTTCCTAGGCAGATAAAAATAAGGTAGCCTACATGTGTTTGCATCTGTGTTTGTCCAACTGGGTAGGAAGATAGCTCCTGAGTGTGGGGCAATTCAATGTTTCACATTCAGATGCCTTGGGCTGACATCGATGTTGTGTAGTCATTCATAGCCAACACACACACACACACACACACACACACACACACACACACACACACACACACACACACATAGAAACAAGCAGGCAGGGAAGGGATGATAACGCCTTTGCATGTTTAGCTATCAGGCAGGCTGATGAAAGATGAATGAGAGAGTCCCATGGTATAAATCTCCAACTTGTCCTCAGCTGACATGGTGACTGACCTGCTACTGTTTGGCTGTGTTTGGCTGTGTGTGTGTGTGTGTGTGTGTGTGTGTGTGTATATGTGTGTGCGTCTGTATATGTTTGTATATCACCAACTTGTCCTCAGCTGACATGGTGACTGACCTGCTACTGTTTGGCTGTGTGTGTGTGTGTGTGTGTGTGTGTGTGCGTGCGTGCGTGCGTGCGTGCGTGCGTGTGTCTGTATATGTTTGTGTGTGTGTGTGATTCGATCACGCTATATGACTGTGTGCACAGCAGTAGCAGTGAGACCTGTTTAAACATGCTGGGCATCAAGAGTTCTGTGGTCAACTGTCAAGAGGACATTTGCTACACACCTCTCTTATCACACACACTGACAACACTGATACACAACCAAGCGTCCTGCCCCCCCCCCCCCCCCCCCCCCCACACATACACCCCCCCCCCCCCACACACACACACACGCACATTTATGAGCACACACAGACACATGCATGCACACACACACAAAAAACACATCACACACACACAGATAGATAGATAGATAAATAAATGCACCACATACAAACCTCCACAATCACACAGCCACTCACACGCCAAGCTGCTCTACCCGTTCAGATTAAACCCACTGTTATGCTAAGGAAGCTCAAGCACCCCAGCAGACAGAGACACAGACAGTGAGTCAGAGTCAGAGTCGAGGCTGGAGTTTCAGCCCAGTGCTCCCCTGCCTGAGCGGACCCAGTCCCCCGTGAGAACCATGCATAATGGAACAGGGGGGATCTCTTTCAAGCAATTATGCACAAGCAGAACTACTGAACAGCAGACGGGGATGGGGAGGGGAGGTGGTGGGGGGTGAGAGAGCAGGAGAGGTAGAATGTTCAAATGTGTCTGAGAGAGAGGAAGAGGAGGAGATAGATGGAGTGTGTGTGTGAAAAGGATAGAGGATTTGTGTGTGTACGTGAGAGATATGGAAAGAGAGAGTGTGTGTGTGTGTGTGTGTGTGCGTGTGCGTGTGCCTGTGCATGTGCGTGTGCCTGTGCCTGTGCCTGTGCCTGTGCCTGTGCCTGTGCCTGTGCCTGTGCCTGTGCCTGTGCTTGTGCCTGTGCCTGTGCGTGTGCGTGCAAGAGAAAGTATCAGAAATACATTTTTGATGTCCTGACAGGGACAGGGAAAGATAAGAAGGAAAGGCGACGGGGAAAGTGAGAGACATAACGGAGAGGAGGGTCAAGAAAAAGAAAGGCAATCATAGATGGACAGATCACTCAAGACGAATAAGAGGACGGAAGGAGAGAGAGACAGACAGAAAGAGGTAGAGTAGATAGAGGGAGTGATAGAGACAGAAAGATAGAGAGAGTAAAGAGAATGGACAGACATGGGCACATAAAACTCTCTCAGATCATGCTCCTCCTTTGGCAAAGGCTTTGCCTTATGACCTCTGGCAAGGAAATATGGGAGAATTATACAACACAGGCCCTTTCAATCAAACTATGTAGTGGCCTAGTGCCAATGAGTAATTCTGCAAAGGTCTAGCTGAATTCATTAACTTGTATGAAGGAGCAGTGAATTATTTGCTTGAATTGAAGAACCAACTACTAATAAATTACAATTCTATACTGTATAACACTGTTCTACGTGCCTTTTTCCCAAATTAACCGAACTTACTTTACAACAACAATATGCAAGTTCATATAGCAAATAGTGGAGAAGAATTCAGACACATATTTCATCCACGATATGTAAATGAGATGGCCATTAAACACTCCACACAGATCAATACTGCATTAACCAAATATTAGGATGGCTTCCATCCGATATTCCCTTGATGAAATTACATATTGACTCTCTGATGCAGAAACACTTCAGCATCGTAAACTGCGTCACATTTACAAAGCCTTCTGCGGTAACACAGGCAACATGCATCGATAATGGATCAGCATTTCTACATTAAGGTGAGGAGAAAAGAGACAAGCTCCCTAGCCTTGGGGAGATAGCCGTTCTTTGAATAGAGGAGGAATTAACATTGGGCAAGGTGACCACAGTTCATTATGGTGTCCCACATTAGCGCTTTAGAATCCAATAAATCACATCCGAATAAGCACACAGTAGACATTCCCCCCACTCCAACACAATATTTTATCTCTCTGATGACTCATTTAGAAAAGTTTCCAAGTTGGAGGGGAGGGCATCAACACATTAATTCCAGAACACTGCAGAATATTTTACTCCATTAAGACCCAGGTCAAACGCAAATGCTCTCCTACCCTTGACTTCACTAACTCATAGAAACATATGGTTCACTCACCATGGAGTCAAGTGAAATGTCGCCCATATAAATTCATTGGATTCCTTTTAACGGGAGGATTTTCAGGTGGCGGCTAGCTTCAGGGACAAAGACATAAGAGAAAAGTCTCAAATTGAATTTTTGATCTGCGCTTATAGCTGGGTGATTTCTGAAAAATAGAGGGCACCAAGGCCAGTTTCTTAAAAACTGAAGATTTATTTTTTTCGTTTCTATGACCCTGCATGCGTTTTCAGAGACTCCATTCAATGCCTCCACAGTGGTCTGAAAAGGGTGGCCCTTTCAGACAACTGCAGAAACACACCTACAGAGACCTTAACCGTCTGTGGCAGGTATAAACTCAACCAAGGCCCTGCAACTGCAGTGGAAACTTTCCCATACCTGAGGAGACACAACACACTTACAGTAATAGGTGATTGGTGGTCTTATTGCCACCATCAGGCCCTTCAACACCTACCCTTAGTCCACAGGATGCTAGTATCACACATTAGGCAGAGGCTTTTACGGTCCTAATCAATCTACCTCCCCCGCCCAAGGGGGTTATTCCTGTTAACGCTGTTATAGCTCTGCTTATGCCACAGGTAAGTACAGGAGGCACAGAAGACATTAAAGGAGCAATATGTAGCCTGGAAACTAGAGATGCACCGATCAATCGGCCGCCGATTAAAAAAGCCGGTTTTATATCCAACCGGCCACAATCGGTGACCTGCCGGTCACTGTCGTAATTTCCGGTTTTCGGCCGATCAAACTGACCCGCATGCGCGGTGCGTAGCAGCTCAAGGCGCCCAGAGCAAAACCATAGACATGTATAGGTAGACGCCGCCTCCACTGCTTCTCGGCGAAACGCGTCGCCGCCATTTTGGGAAAGGAGCTCTCTGCCGTCAGAGGTCTGTCAGACGTGTCAAACAAGCTCAAGTTGCCAGGAGCTGCGGTTAATCTGGATAAAAATCATGATAACCTTTTACATTTCGCAACCAATTCCATGGAGTATTCAAGGGTTTATGCTCTACGTGAAGTGTGTGAAAAAGATTTGCCTCTACGTTACTTTGAATCTCGCTAGTTTAATCGCCAGTCATACATGTGCGTTGGTCTATGATAAACGCTCACTTTTCTTGCAAAGCTCGTGCATTTTGAAAATACTGAGAAGATCTATAAACTATCGAAATAGTGCTTCTTTAGTTACTACGTATTGACCATCATTAAGAGAAAGAGCATACATCAAATAGTGAGAAACTGGCAGTCAGTGTGTTTTTCATAGTTTAATAGTTCCTTTTCAAGTATGTGCATTAAGAAACCTTGAACAGTGCAATTGGCAATACACAGTTATTTCACAATTATATATTGTGTCAATTGCACTGCATAGATCTGAAAATGTTAAGAGCATGATTGTATATTATGTCAAATTGTACAAATGTATATCAGGCATGGCAAACTACCTAACAGAGTAAAAAAAAGCCCTTGGGGTTGGAAGTGATAAACCCTTGAATACTCCATGAAATTGATTGCGAAATGTAAAAGGTTATCGTGATTTTTATCCAGATATACCGCAGCTCCTGGCAATTTGCGCTTGTTTGACACGTCTGACAGACCTCTGACGGCAGAGCGCTCCTTTCCCAAAATGGCGGCGACGCGTTTCGCCGAGGCAACGGGCTGAAGCAGTGGAGGCGGCGTCTATCTATACATGTCTATGAGCAAAACAGCTAAAAACTAGCAAGACTCCGGAAGAAAACATGTCGCTGATTTGGACTTATTTCACTGTGTTCCAGGACGACCCAAAACACGCTGTTTGTAATGCTTGCAAGTCAAAAATAAGACATGTGTAGCGTCCAGGGCTGGACTGGGACAAAAAAATCGGCCCGGGCATTTTGAACCAGACCGGCCCACTTAATTCGATAACACACCCTTTGGTCTCTCGAATGTCTACACACCAACCAGGCTTTTAGCTAGCAGGGCGTCTGCCCTATCGTCTACAAAAAAATAAGAAGAAATGGGACGCCCTACTTTTAGGCAGGACGGCCTAAAGACGCCCTATTTTTCTCCCGTTTTACCTGTTAACTTTCGCTGAATGTGATCAAAATTCACCGTTTCAGTCGCTTCAGCGAAGTCTAGAATCATATGCCCTGCCAATTAGAAAATAGCATTGCTGTATACATCATGATTCCAACGAAACATTGATTCATGGGCTCGCAGAAGCTACAGAAGACAGCTGTCTCACCGCACGTCACTGAACCTACTACTTTATGAGTTCAACAAGAGTTTGTGTGTTAAGGTGGTGGTCTTAATTAATCTAAATTCAATACAATACAATACAATATACATCATACACTTTAAAGCTTTGTTCAGAATACGGAGGTTTAAGATCGGTCGATATTTTCCGTCCTTTTTTGGAACCAGGAAATAGCGACTGAAGAACCCCCTGTTCTCGTCTACGAGAGGTACAGACTGTATTGCTCCCTTTCCTAGAAGGGAGTCTATTTCCTCCTGTAGGAAACGCGCTTGATGAGGTGGCACTAACGTTTGTACCACGCCCCTGAACTTCGGGGGGCAAACTGGAGCGTATAACGGGCTATCATAATTCGCTATCTGGACAAATTGGCATATTTTCATAGGGTTTGGGAATACTGGGCTTTCGGAACATTGACATGGCACCGCGCACCAATAGGCTAAGGGGCTTGCCCACCACTCAAACACACAACATAGAGTGTAGGCTAACGGCTGGCTGTTTCAGAGTAGAGTAGGCTGAGGGCTAGCAACAGCTACAGACTTGTCTTGTATTTACAATGCAAACGAACTTGGCCATAGAACATAGGTCCTAAGTCAAACATATTTTAGAGACGTTTGAATTCATGATCAGTAAGCTTACCGTAGGTCGTTGTATCGTATCTCCCTGGCTGTCGCCACCAGTAGGCCTATCACTTTCATCCACGGTACCTGATGATGGCCCTGCCGTGGCAAACATTTCCGATATTTTGGCACATTTGGCAGTGTAGGCTTGAAAAGCAAGCCTCTTCTTATCTCGCAGTTTCTCCGCACCCTCTTTTCGCTTTCTCTCCATTTTGGACTGGAGGATTCTAACGAAACGTGCGTTTCTGTGCACCGCCCAAGCCAAAGGTAGAAGGTGTTTGGTGATATGATTGGACGAGCCCCTTGTCACTAAAGAAGACAGCCAATGGGCCGCAGACTAGCATGCGCTTGTCAAGCATGTCAAGGCCATGGGCCACACTGAGTTTGTTTCCCGTCCTAATGCATTATGTAGGCAGGTCCAAACCGAAAGGGGTTGGTGTTGGGTCAGCCCAGGGGATGTGATTGGGCCAGCCCAGTGTCAATAGGGCCGCTCATGAACTACTTTCGGGACTCTCGGCCCATATTGCACCTCGGCCCACCGGGAAAACGCCCGGTATGCCAGATTGCCAGTCCAGCCCTGGTAGCGTCCGTGTTAGGGCTCTCTCAAAACTTCGAGCAGTGCCTACTCAACTACGATTGCCATCAACCACAGACTATACCACTATAGCCAGACAGAAATATTCAGAGGGGAAAACAAATTAGGAACTTGTCATACATTTACTGCAGCTGTCCTGACATTTGTATTTCGTTAACCTCCCCGAAGTCCCTGTCTGAGCTCCAGTGTGGAGATATTTACATCTATCTAATAGGAAATCCGTCCACAGACACATCTCAAAAACTGAAAGCCTACAAAAGCACAGATAGTTATTTAATTTTCAGAAGTGGTTGGGTTCACAATGATGTCGTTCGGAAGGTGAAAACTAAAAACCATCTTCATAATCAGCGCAAAGATCGTGCCATTTAATAACTAGGTACCAGCTAGCGAGGTACCTGCTGTAAGCTAGCAGCCGTTAGCCTACCCAACGATGTTCTTTATTTTTTGACACAATTCCCTGGTTTAAGTAGGCTACGAAAAGCTTGTCTGGCGAATGACAACTTAAATGATCTTCCCATATATTTTCTACTGACATTGTAGTATTACTAGTTGAATGACAAAATACACTAGCCTAGCCTACTTGCTTGCTTAGGTACTTAGGTAGATCAGCAGCTGGGTAATCCACTTTGAATCGTTTTGATGCTTTGTTTCTTGTCTTTATTACTTGATTTATTCCCATTTTAGGTAGTTATTCTGATAAATTAGGCGACCAGAACAGGGTGACTGCTTTTATTTCCAGCTCCAAAAGTAAGGCTACTTTACTGTGTGTCCGAGAAAAGTTGACGCAGAAGGCGTCTACAATCAGCTGGCAGCCACGGCGAAATAAACATTTTTTTGATCAGCTGGCAGGAGCGGTAGCGGGTTTTAAATGCGATAAAAACTAATCCTGGGCTTGTCTCCTCGCCGATTTAAACAGCCCACCGAGCAACAACTGTCTGGCATTTTACTAACTTATATTAAAAGAGCTTGAAAGGTGGGTGGTTCCTGTATTAACTCCCGTGTTAAACAGCTGTGGAACGTCTTTCTTGCCCGCCAGCTGGTCATTCTGACGTCAGCTGAAAACTATCAATAGTGCACTCTATCTTTTGTTTGTATTTATTTTAGTTTTATCCTAGTTATTGACCTGTAAACTGGACTGAATGTCAGTGTTCAAAATAAATCTGCTCAGGAGGCACTGTTGAAGCTCTCACTCTATTTCTTATTTGTGATGTTTTATTCTTGAAAAGAGGAGTTATGATAGCATATAGCCTACCACTAGTTGTGGTTTTAATTGCAGTTATATAAGCACAATGTTGTCTGGGAGAAGGGTACTCAAGCCAAACAAATATGGTGTCTATTATATGATTATAATTATTTCTTAGAAAATCGGTATCGGAAAAAAAGGTTTTGGCAGGTCAGACCTCCTTAAAAACCGGAAATCGGTATCGGCCAAGAATTTTGCAATCGGTGCATCTCTACTGGAAACCAAGTGTTTTAAATTGCCACTGCATTCCAAATTCAAAATAATGGAGCGTTGTCTCTCCCCTCCCCCTCCTCCCCAGATTCAAACCTCATGCGGGTTGCCAGGTTGAGGACACTGAACCTACACGAACAAGCGCAAGACAAGCTCAATGTTCAAATTTGACAAAAGCAAGAGACGACAAGTCCTACACTATAAGGGCTCAGATACACATACGCGTTTTTGTAAAAACGGGACGCGAGCAAATGCATTGATTCCTATGGTACGGCGCGTTTAAAGCGTGCGCCCCTTCTCCACCACGCATTGCGTCTTTGAAGCGTTTTTTAGGTGCGCTCAAAAGTTGAACTATTCTCAACTTTCCAGCGCAAGGCAGGGAAGTGCACCGCTTCTGTTTTGGCCGCCGCACTTTGCCAAGGCGTTACTGAAGCGTTTCTGCCTGAAAAAAGACGCGTATGTGTATCTGAGCCCTAAGTACATCAGCTAATGTATACATTTGCAGTGTTTTAATTGTTTTCATATTATACACCAGCATATATGATTTTTTTGTATACTCTGTCAGCTAGATGCATGGCTGGCTATGCACTTTGTGGTTGGTTCTTTCCAGGCCCCCATGATAATTACATATTGATCAATTTAACAGAAAACGAATTACATTAATTTCAGAGTAGTAGCCTACTGTCCTTCCCTGTTGCAGCATGATGCAGATCTTTATTAAGCTAGTGAGGGCTGGTCAGTTGCCACTGATACAAGAGGCAAAGGGCAGAGAGGATGAACTAGAGAGAGGAGCAGAGAGACATGGAGGAGGAGGAGGAGGATGAGGAGGAGGAGGAGGAGAAAATGCAGATCTTAGTGGTACAAGAAGCATAGGATCTAGAGGAAGAGCAACCGAGAGAAGACAGAGTGCTGGTCCTGCACACATTAATAGGACTGAAATCCATGAGGTCAGTCATTGAAATCCATGAGCCATCCTCAATGCTCACACATACAAGACAACACTTGCAAGCATATTGTTACATTTGCGAGGCATTTCGACATATCTCAAGGCATTTTTTGTTTACCTCATTGTTGTTGTTCAGTGATGCTGAGTATTGACACTCCATTGACTAGTAGCCTAAAACTGCTACACAGACATAGTGAAGTCTCGCACTGCTCAGCAGTTCTATGATATTAAGAGTGAAAATCCATGGGATTTTGTCACGACATGAGAAATGCTGAAAATCCCTGAGCCTCACGGATAAAATGAGACTTGAGAGGTTTAGTCCTGATCCAAGACACAGGGTACAAAGAGGAAGAGCCAGAGGAAGAAGGACAGAGAGAGGAGAGAGTGTCAATCGCTGGCGAAATTTGACCACATCCATTAATTGAACTCCTCTATCTATTCGAAAAGATAGATGAACAGCTAGAAGCTAGGGATGGGCATGTGACTCTACTCTACTCAACGTTCCTCTATTTGGACGTTAGTATTCATTCAAAAAGTAGTGTGATCGCGTTTGTAAATTTGAGTCCATTTAGGGTCAAAGTTGCAGGTTTTGTCGTAGGCTATATTATCGTCACACTGCTTGTTGCCGAGGCAGGACACAGTCACTGCCTTGATAACCCAGCTGCACAAATACCATAAATTAGTCAAGGTTAGCTAACCTTAGCTGAAGCTCAAACTTACCTGTTCATGAGAAAATAAGCCAATTCTCCGTCTGTCTTATCATCCTAATGGGCTCTTAGCAGTCTCCCCTTCAAATGCATCTCCAATATTTATCCGCATTTAACCACGTCTCTGGTCGTGCAGCTTTTAAGAAGGATGCTGATGCATTTTTGGTTGGGTAGAATCAAACATTATCTCTGTAGGTCCAGTTAGTTTGCTTACTTCCATGGCGGTTGCACGCTGTATTCGATCTGGCAACCCAGGGGGTCACAAAAGGTACTGGAGAAATAGGCAGTGGCCGGAATCACATAGGCCGAAAAACTAAAAGATTTTCCATACTGAACAAAACTTTTATAAGGAGAATATACTGGCGGTTTCCATAATCTCTGATGACATATCATGGTCATTTTATGATTTAGTACAATAGTTTTTTACATATTGGTCCTTTAAGTGACCAATATCTATATCAAAGCCAGCCAGTTTGGGAATTAAACTTGAAATTTAGCATATCACCACATAACAGATTTGGTTCCAAACACCAAAACTATCAGTTCCTGTTCTTTTTCTTCATCTGCCATGCCCTCGAGACCTTTCATATAGTTTCTTTGGAAAAGGGGAACCCCATTCAAAATAAAATATATTGCTGTATATTACAGATCACACAATGAATCAGCTATACGGGAATACACAGCCGGATAAAAAAAAACTTGTAATAGCTCATATTTATAATGCACAAATCATAAAATGAAATAAATAATTGCTCGGAATAGAATTCAAAACAAATGTATGTGCTTTTGGGTGGTACGTACCATCTGTGTCTTGAGACCAAGTACAGGCGGTGAGCAATAGAGTCCCTATGCCTATACCCAGCCATTTGAAGAGCCAAGGCCTCTGGCGCATTTTCCTCAGATGTTACTGCTGTGTGCCAACCTGGAGAGAGAGGGAGAAGCAGAGATAGATGCAGACAAGATGAGTGGGCACTCTTATCAGCCTTTTCTTTCTTTTTTTCTTTCAACCATGTTTTTTTTCTCTAGACTTGATTGGTTGGTTTAGCAGGAAATGGTGCATGTCTGTATGCACTCTAAACATGGTTAGTGGTCATTTGTGGGAATCAATTAACGTTAAGCGAAGGGGAAGGGAAGTGAATGGGACATTTTTGAACTATTGTTCAACATGCAAATTTACGCTAAATCTGATAAAAGGTAAACTGATCAACTGAAAACTAAATCAAACCATGTGAATTATTATAAAACAACATAATTTCTAGTGGAATAGTCGTACTATGAAGAAAGAGGGATTGAAGAAGAAGCATGGTTAGTATTGCCAAAACAAATCTTGCCAGAAGTTGCTATTGGCTCCATGCAATGTCACTAGCGATAATTGCGATAGTACGTAACTATGTCTTATTGGCATACATCGAGTAGCTGAACAGCACCCCTTTCTCTATGTTCATACATGTTATTTTGTTTGGTTGTTGGTTGTTAATGTTATCAAGGCTCTGCCGGGGATTGAACTCGGGCTGCTGGATTAGTAACCAGCGTTTAGCCTACTGAGGCAGTGAGGACCCAATTGCAGGCTGGTGTTGAAACTTCTTTATTTTCAAAACAGAGATAACTCCAAACAAAGGTAATCTAAAGCACAGAAGATAAATAGTAACTCCAAAACGCAGAAAATCAAGAACAGGGCAAAAGGCCATAAACGAACCCCTTAGAACTAAAGTGCTTGAGAGCAATACAAATTACGGCGCTTGAGCACCATGGGGACAAAGACAATCTAACGACCCGATAAGGGTCAGGGAAACTAGCAAGATATTTTATCTCCTGGCTAATTGGGACACAATGTAAAACAGGTGAGGGCACACAATGAGAAACAGCTGAGGGCACACAATGAGAAACAGGTGAGGGAACATAACGTGAAACAGGTGGGGGCACATAACGAGAAACAGGTGAGGGTACACAAAGAAAACAAAGGCACACCTGAACACAAACACCAAGTGAGTGAAATGTCCTTTTGGCAACCAGATGCCGCCAATGTACCAAATTATGGCAATCGCTGCCCGAAGTCCTGACAAATGTAGGGGTAAATTATGTTGTTTTTTATCTATGTATTTATTTGTAATTATTATTATCGTTAACTATAACTAACTATAACTGACTGATCATTTTGTGTGGATAAGCTCTCATCAGCTGACTGGGTTAAATTGAACCAGCTGATGAGAGCTTGTCCACACAAAAATGGTTAAAATGATCTACATAAAATCTAATATACATCTTATAATCAAATATACCAATCCCTCAGTTACAGTCAGTAGCTGTTGGTAGTCGTTACAGAGGTTGTTAACCCAGCTATATCTGATATACAATCTTCACGTATAAGCTAAGAGGTGAATAAACTTAAAGGCACCCAGTGCAACTTTCGACACGTAGTAAGTTTCAATAACTCCATACCATTACATATCGACATTCAAGGAGCAAAGATGAGACGTCGTTGTGTGGTGAGAACTGATAGAAAATCGTAAAGAACAACAATCTTTATTTATTGGTGCCACCAATAAATAAAGCAGGATTCCCGTCCGGCAATTCTCAGAGTTTTCCGATGAGTCCCGAACACTTCCGGAGATTCTAACACGCAAGGCAGTGCTGTCTGTTCTAAGGTATTTGCTGAATGTTACACAATGATATTCCGCAAATGTGGCCCATGCATTGAATACAGTTGTTAGTACTTTCATGCCTGTAATTGAATACAGATGTTAGTACTTACAAAATGAATTATTATTATTATTATTATTATTATCTGTCCAACAGCACACGTGCAAGTTCGCTGTCCCTCTGCACCCCGAGCTTCTCGCTTAGCTTCCTCCATTAGTCAAATGTGTCGCCGAAGAGCACACGACACCCATATGCTTCTTATGAAACTTCTGTTTTTTCTGTGGTGTCGTGAAAACACGAGGTCGACCACACTTTCTCTTCGTCTTCGTCTCGGAACAACTTAGATCCGCCATCATGAAATAGAACCATGCGTACGCAAATAGTGAAGTCACGCGTTCGGAAAACTCTGAGAATTGCCGACGGGAATCCTGCTTTATTTATTGGTGGCACCAAAAAATAAAGATTGTTGTTGTTTACGATTTTCTATCAGTTCTCACCACACAACGACTTCTCATCTTTGCTCCCTGAATGTCGATATGTAATGGTAAGGAGTTATTGAAACTTACTATGTGTAAAAAAAGATTAGAAATGTAATGTTTATTTTTGCCTCGAAAGTTGCACTGGGTGCCTTTAAAGATCAAAGACACCGACCGACACCACACACTGGCTCAGTTTACAAAACAGAGTTTAGCCTGTGGAGTTTGTTCTTAGTCGAAGCCTATGAGAAACTGATTCTGTGAACAGAGCAATTAGATGTGCGTGTCACCTTTTTTTTCTGCAACAAACAAGTAAAAGCAAAGCATCATATAAATACTGTACAGGATCTTCCGCTTCCTCTGCATACTAACATATATGGATAATTTATTACAGTTCATTTAAGCGATTAAGGTGAGGTGTCCATCAATTGTCTCCTCAAGGACATTCATTCTTGCCATTGGATTTAAAACACATGTGGAGACAGACTTAATGAGACCAGTGAGTGGGTTAGTCTCCTTGCTCAGCTCCAAAAGCCTTCTGCCTTAACAGCTGCTTGGACGTGATTGACTTGACCTTAAAAATGTTAGGGATAGTAAACTCTAAGGGCTCACTGTCAAAATGCTTAAAGTGGTGCCACCATGTAGCAATGCTCAGAAAACTTTGTGAGGCCAAAATGCAGCTTTCACTGGTTGAGGATGTGGTCAACTGCAGTCTCAATGGACAGCCACTGTGTCGTACACAATTGAGTGATCTGCAGGGGCTTTTACCCAATGTTTATGGTCTCATTGACTGCCCTGTAAGCATTCCTCCCTTTGGAAGACACAGAAAACCAAGGTAATCCACACTTCATGGTATGGTGTTGATATAACAATAACTGAGCCAATCTTTTAGACAAACGGACCACGAGGTGAATCAAATGGGTTCTTTGCGGTTTATTTCTACTTGCGCCTGCAGGGAGCCAATTCCACACAATATAGACAAGGAATGGACTGAAGAGTATCACAGTGTTACAAGTTAAATACTGGTCGATCATGGGAGGATACCTTGGGGTGATAGGTCAAGGTAGGTCAAGGTGGGCAAAGGGGGATGTGAGTGGGAGGGGAGGTGAGGTGATCATCAGTAATGTGTATTACATAGGCCATGAGTAGAGAGGGGATGTCTAGAAAGGTTCCGTTTAGCATAGGCCATGGGTGAGGGTGAGGCCAGACTGTGAATACACATGGCACGCACACACACAAGAGCATACATGTATGCAATGGTAATTATATGACTATATCAATTTCCATCAGTGTCATGTGACGCATGGCTGACAGCCGGAAGAATGGCACACACATGTAATGGGCACAAAATTGGACAGGCCGTTCTAGTCCTGAAGGATTTTCTTAAACACCATTATTTGTGTCAGTCATTACAGGGGGATTTTCTGTCCCAATGCTAATCAGATGTTCTTTTTTTTTAAACCAGACTAGAACCAGACCAGAAAATTCCATTAGCGCAGATGAAATAGCTCTAGACCATGACCACCCATTAGCTCAACCAAACCAAGGCTGGAGTTGACCTGATTTGTGCTCTCACTGTAGTATCTGAACACAATACCCAGGTATTTCCATATGCGTCAGTGGAATTCTACATCTAACAAAAGGCTATACTTTTGTTCTGCTATGTCAGATACTAGCCTCTGCAGGAAGTACGGAGCTAGGACACCATTAATCATTTCCCTGCATTTGGTCTTATGCATCAAGAAATGACTAGCTGCAGCCGTCACTAAATGCTGCTTAGCAAGCTTCCCCCACATGATTTATGGTTAGCAACGAGCAGTGCGCTGTGCTGATGCCATAGCGATGATCAATCCGTTAAGCATACGGTGCCTTTATGCTGCACAGTAGACAAACGGTCAGCGAGGAGCCCAATAGGACATAATCTGTAATCCGACTTCACTGCTCTCCATTAGACCCCTATGGAGTGGCTTCCTCCACTCTTTTACTGTCTATGGCCTGAACGAACGATAACTCCTAAGTTTCAAACATTTCATCAGTCCATTTCTGTTTGGTGTGTCCTGACATGTTGCAACATGTCATTTGGTTTACATATCTGGGGTTTAGAAGACAGAGGACAAATTACCAGTGCAATTCAGCAGTCTACTGTATCTTGCCTTCCATACAAAAAACAATTATAACCCTGTATATCACCCCAAATTCTCTGATAGAACTTCAATCCGCTCTAAGCCTCAAAATATTCAGGCATCCCATGGTCTTGCACAAGCCTGCTGAAGGAAATGAGGTCTCTGCACATATAACCTTTGCCTTTGAAGTCACCGGAGAGAGAGCCTGATAGCATTTTCCACATGAGAGATGCACCAAGCTGCTGCGGCGAAGTCTTAACTTTGATGTCTTGGACGAGGCTTAGGGGTCAACAAACCTTTTCTTTGCTCAAAGTTCAGAGTGCAACAAACTGTATGCTGTGAAAAGTGCTGCAAGGCTACAAAACCAAAATGTCAACTAGGTAGACCTACATCATCCACATGGTAATAAAGATGGCCTTGAGTAAGCTACATGAGCTAACCGCTCCTCAGAAATGTAATGCTATTAAGCAAGAGGTCGGATCAAAACCAACCACATCACTGAGCAGATGTATTCTAATGCTAGTGCTAATTATTGCTGGAAGGTTCTTCTAATGTCTCATTACTGCATAACGTGTCAACTTCTCCAGCTCCAGTCTTCTCTTCACTTGGTTTCTCCATGTTTGCCACGATACACCCAAGGGCTGAATTCACACCCAACTACAGGTTTATCATGACACATGCTTTATTTAGGTGTGACACTTTATCTGTCCCTCTTACGGGGTCATTTCAGGGTGGCATAATACTGCTGCCAACATCATTGCTGTTGCTACTGGGATCATGATGTGGCATTGTATTTCACATGATTGTTATTAACAAAAAAACAGGCTTATGTTTTAATGTACTGTAGCCTACAGCCCAGGTCCTTGTAAACAAAGTTTTCCACTTGTAAATAATTAAGGACAACAAACAATCCACTATATTTCACCTCTCCTCTCTTCTCTGTTTCTACTGCATCTACAAAAGTGCATACACCAGTCCCCTGAGCCAAAGCTGAAGCTGATTGCACACTATTACCAGCAATATTACAACCATTACCATCATGACACTGACACAAATGGTGACATCTAATGTGATTGCTACTGAGAAATGAAATGCTTCACTACACAAGAGTGTTCAGTATTGTCAACAGTTTGAGCCTCTCTGCTCTAACTTTGCACTAAGAGATGTCTAAAAGATTATTGGTTCACTTTGCACTCCCAATCCTTATCTGGACAAATGCTTTGTTTGAAAGCTGCAACAAAGACAAATGTGCTCTTGAACAGTGTCATGTTATCTGACACAATGACAACAATTTGTGATTCCAACCGCAAGACAGAGAGGCACAATTTCAATCGGATGAGATTCAGTTGAAAGTGTTTTTTTTTTCTCCCTCTGCTCTTTTCTTCACAGTGGGCAGAAAAAAGGGTAAGAAATCAAGCACCAGGATAGATAGTGACATGCTTTCAAGCCAACAGACTTCCTTTACATCAAAAGGGCCTCACTCTCCAGTGATGAGCACTCCAACTTGCCAACTTCAGTGATCATTACGAGCCGTCTTTGTTCTTCAAGAAGCCCTGAACGTCTTGGGGAGACAGATGTAATTTCACCCCTCTCTCTTGTCATTATATGCCATCTTGTTATATAAGCTTGACATTCACGTTCACATCTTTTCACACCTTATTATATAATACTGTGGGGTTATCATAATTGTTGTCAGGAGCGCTCATATAGTAATTGTTGATACTATGACAACTTATTACTAGATGACATAAGCTGTTATGGCTTGTTACATTATCATCGCAATCCTAACACCAGTAATGATGATGATGTGACATTGTGATATGGTTGGACATTAAGCATCATGGCAAGTAATGACACAACAAGGCCAACTGCCACAACCTGTGTGTGACATTATTATGTCAGCCCTGTGACAGAGGCATTCAATAAAGCGTTACCGTCACTTTCAAATTTAGGGTAAGGCTTCACACACATGTTGTGTGGTGGGCAAACTGTCTGTGGAGTTGGAGCCCACATGCTGACAGTGATGGACAGGGCGGGATGATGACTGGACCAGCCTGCAGTGATGGACAGGGTGGGATGATGACTGGACCAGACTGCAGTGATGGACAGGGTGGGATGATGACTGGGTGGGATGATGACTGGACCAGCCTGCAGTGATGGACAGGGTGGTATGATGACTGGACCAGCCTGCAGTGATGGAGAGGGTGGGATGATGGCTGGACCAGCCTGCAGTGATGGAGAGGGCAGGATGATGACTGGGTGGGATGATGGCTGGAACAGCCTAAAGTGATGGAGAGGGTGGGGTGATGACTGGACCAGCCTGCAGTGATGGACAGGGCGGGATGATGACTGGGTGGGATGATGACTGGACCAGCCTGCAGTGATGGAGAGGGTGGGATGATGACTGGACCAGCCTGCAGTGATGGACAGGGCAGGATGATGACTGGACCAGCCTGCAGTGATGGACAGGGCGGGATGATGACTGGACCAGCCTGCAGTGATGGACAGGGCAGGATGATGACTGGACCAGACTACAGTGGCCGAGCCTCAGGGCTCCTTTAATAAACTAATGGCTGAGGGGCTGCTCTCCCCACTTCATTTTCGTTCGCAAAAGTGGCAGACACAACAGCCCTGCTGCATACTGGGATTGCCTCAGATTTCGAAAGCCACTGGTACACGTTCTGCTAACCTCAGACAGGGTTTTGGTTTTAATCTTCAGATAAAATGCCAATACATTTTGCAAGGCCAGATGTAAAAATATTGCACAAAAACATCACAGGGACGAGTTAAATAAACATGAAGACATATGACTGTACATCATAACAGGCCTGTCGTCCCGGGGGGTCGAAGGGCCCAGATGCCCCCAGGCTTAAAGCCCATGCATAGGTTTATGCTTAAATAATGTGTTGGAGAGGAGAGCTGCTTTGCCCTCCGCAAATGGAATATGCATCTTGAGTGCATTGATCTTTGTGTGTGTGTGTGTGTGGGTGTATGTGTGTGTGTGGGTGTATGTGTGTGTGTGTGTATGTGTGTGTGTGTGTGTGTGTGTGTGTGTGTGTGTGTATGGGGGGCGGCAGACACTATCTATCCAACTATCTTGACATGTAGAGCAGGAGAACAGTTACACTGTGTTTCTTGAAGGTTTTCCGATGATAAGGATTCATAGAACAATTGATACAGTAGTTCTTCTAGCTTAAGACTAGTCATTGCATGAAAACAGATTTCCCAAATATACCAGCCAAGCTGCAAAATGTTTTTACAAATATGCACACAAAACACATTGTCAGGGACCCATCCCACCTTGACCGACAGGGAAAATAATGTCACGACAGCAGACTAAACCCTACTGGCCTCATTTCAATACATACCTACACAGACACATCGGCAAAAACCATTTGCTCAACGATTCAGTGTGTACTTATCAAAGACAAAGGCAGGAAAGAATGAAATCCTTTAATAACACCAAACCCACATTAAGCCACCATCCTGTGTGCTTGGCTCAGCCGAGAGGCCAGTGTAACACAAACACCCTCTCAGTAATGGGTCACAATGAACCCGCTAACTCACCTAATCCATTTCAGTCACTGGCAATTTCGACGGCCGTGAGGAGAGAAGGACCGGGGGAAAAAAACAGCGCGCCATTAGAATGTGAAACAATCCAGTTGGAAATAATGAAGCACATCGCAAAATGTCACACGCTGGATCAGGAGCTAGCAGAGATTGATTACGCCTGATGGTAATCAACTGAACCTGACAATGGAGAAAAAAAATGTGCCATCCTCTTAAAACTAATGTGTCTGTGGATCCTTAGCTGAAAAAGACGGGCCAGTGGAGGAGCCACCATGACACTCAAGGGGGGGGCCAAATGAGGTGTGCTGTTTTTGCTTGGCTTGGTTTTGCTCATATTTTATGCTTTGTTGTGTTTGTTTTTTTTATCATGAAAGATTCAATGTTTGTTATAAACACTATGTTTCATGGTAGTGGATATGAATGATGTTCACCTTAGAGGAAAGAGGCATGCCCAGATGCAATTGCTTTCTCATTTAGATTGGATGTCTACTGCATGTGATAAGCTATGAGTGCAGATCTTTTTGTACCATAGATACATTCCCATATGCCAGTCTTTATGGCTGCTAAGGAGCAATACCAGCAGCGACAGCTGCAGAGTTCACACTATACAAACACTGAAGTGTTTTACATACCCTCATGAGATACAAACATAATACCGCACACGGCTAACACATGTTATGGTAAATAGCTGGATCACAATATATTAAATCTGTCCCTATCGATAAACACGTTCATGTTCCCAATGATCTGAGCTTATCTAGTTGAGGAGCCTCTTCAAAAGGTTATATACCAGGCAGTAAGACATCACGATAAAGCCGCACTTATATAAAAATCTACTTCGATGTTAACCATTCTTTTATGCTGTGCTGCAAGCAGATCACTAGACCAGACTAGAGCTAAATCAGGCTAATAAGTCTCCACTCGTCCTGAGAACAGCATGTAGGCTGATAGTCATGTAAGCCCCGGTGGTGTCTGGGAGGTGAGCTAACGAGCACTTAGTTCTCATTATTTCAGCCTCCAGGCCCTGCACAGCCAGAGAGGCCTAAAGGAGGCCACTGGTCATCAGCGGCAGCAGATGGACACTAGGCGGACGCCACATACGGCATCAGGTAATCACTCACACTAAAGGACGTCAAGAGGAGATGTCAGTCTCATGCAAAAAAGCTCAAACACAGGAAACAGAGTAAGAGTTATAAAACCGTACAGCCAAGATCCGACGTTCTATTCTAGCAGCTTGCAGACAGCCATGAAGACAGATTGAAGGGCCTGACATATCACCCTATGGCCATTTCTCACAGTCAAGCCATGAGGAACAATGACGTTTTCACATTAGTATGCTCTTCAGATATGGTGTCATTGAAATGACAGATGAAGGGAGGAAGACCATAGGTAGTATTTAGAGAAGAACTGTTGCTTTGAACTCACACAGTACTTGCAAGCTGGTAACTTCAAAGTGTAATAACACATACAGTACATAAAAGATTGCCTGCACTGTCCATAAAAAAGCTGTTGTGTTCTAATTTGTAACGCACACCAGCCCCACAGGCATCTGGTAAGACTCGCTTCTGTTTGTGCCAAAAAAAATCTTTTCATTTAGCCCTGTGCTGCAACTCCATTTTGAATCCCAGTCGACCCTTTGGACAGCAGTCATTTGAAGCTGATATATTATGCTTTCCGACAGGAAGAGAAACTGAAGTACGTATTTTAAAAGTACATCACATCCAGGAAGGTATACTTAGCCACCCTAAACTAATATAAAGTTTGAAATGGTAATGTTGGTTCAGATGTTCAGCCACCAAACTAGACAAGAACAGACTCCAACAGACAGTCAGGTCTGCTGACAAGATCATCGGTGCCATCCTGCCCACCATCCAAGACCTGTACACCGCCAGAGTCAGGAAACTGGCAGGAAAAATCACTGCAGACCCCTCACACCCCAGAAACAAACTTTTCAAACGCCTCCCCTCTGGTAGGCGCTACAGATCTCTGTTCACAAAAACCTCCAGACACAAAAACAGTTTCAAAAACAGTTTCTTCCCCCTCGCCGTCTCACTATTGAACAACTCATGTAACATATACAGTATATTTATCCATGTAGCATATATTTTCTATCCCTGCACTTCTTGCACTCTCCACTTCTTCTTTGCACTATTGAAACAATTCACAGCTCCTGTATATATTTCTCAAACTTTCATAGACCATTGCATTGTTTGTTTATGTATTGTGTTGTAATGTATATTATGTGTAAGCACATTGAGAGTCAGTTCGCCAGGTCAAATTCCTTGTTTGTTCAAACTTACTTGGCCAATAAAATCTGATTCTGATTCTGAAATCTGATTCTGATTCTGATGTTCATCTGTTGCTGAGTCATTTGACTGACATTTGCTGTTGCACTGGAAACCGTCAAGGTAAAAGTGTAGAAAAAATCCTGTGTCCTAATACACCATTAAATTGTGATGTCAAAGCACTGCGTGCCCAATATGTGTTTGTCAACCCTAAAAAACAAGTGCATTGTTGATATGGTCTATAGTTCACACACATAAAGCGCAACAGCCTTTTCTGTGTACTGCAACAGCCTTCTGATAAAAAAAAAGGCTTAAAGGGCACCTGAGTTTCTCATCCATCAGTATGCATGGAGATATTCTCATGATGTTAAGAAATACCGGGTCCGTTTCTGAGAGACTTTTCATGAGACAGTGTATTTACTGTGTATTACCGTTGCCCTAAACTGCTTAAGAGGATGAACCTTTGACCTAATTGGCATTCACTGTATGAATAAACAGTCATCTGCATGGCGGCCGGTGCTAAACATGTAGTGGGAATGTACACAACAGCTGCATATTCAAAATGTACTTACATTACACAATTATAGGAAGCAACATCCATCTTACATATGGGAGAAAATTGGTAGCTGTATGGTGAACATGAACCATGAGAATATGGAAATATAGTATATGATGATGTTTGGAGTATGGACAAAGTCCTTTTTTTTTAAAACAGACAGATACAGTTTATGACAACCGGACAGGAAGCAACATGCTGAACAGTATGAAACAAACCGACCCAACCAAAACAAGACATGTTTAAGACTAGACTAATAAATATGTGGTGCAAGACCACACAGGTGGATAGGTATTGTATGAGTCATCATCTGAAAATCTCTCTCTCTATATATATATATGTATAAAAACAGCTCTGGGGCTTGGGTGTACTGCTGCAGAATTCAACAACCATACCAAGGGGGACAAAAGTTGAATATTAATAATTATTATATTATATATATCCAGATGAATGTCCCTGTGAAAGAGCTTCACCGTTCATCATAATAAAGAAGTGAAGATGCTGAGAAAACTTTGCTTGAGTGTCTCTGGGTTAACTTTTTAAAGAAAAAAACCCTCCATTGATTCATAGCCGAACACTTGCTGCTCCTTACTTAAATGTAACCTTAGATGTTCTCAAGGTAATTTTCTTCAAAAACAAATCACTGGAACCTTTTTAGGGAGGGGGTGGGGGGTGGAGTGAAAGAGGTAGGGGTAGGGGTGTCATACATTACAAAATGTCACAAAATGGCCGAACTATGAAAGAGCCTTTTACTTCCACTGCTGTTTAACCTTCATGTCCCAAAGAGGATTCTGGGAGCTCAAATGACAGCATTAACACAGGTAAAAAAGTGCCTCTTTCAATATAGAAAAGAATATATATATATATATATATATATATATATATATATATATATATATATATATTATTTTTTTTAGATGAGTAGGCTATTTCACTTAAGTACATCACAAATGGCTGAGTGAATATGGCTCATTTCTCGTATGCATTACTCATATACTCATAAGTGCTCTGGGTGCCCCTGAAAATCTTAAACATAAGTGTGTGACTGTTTGTATTACCTTAGAAAGGTCATGCGTAATACTGCTGATGCTGAACTGAGCCAAATGCCCAAAATACCTTAAGAGAAAAAAGGAAACAGCATGCAAGAAAATGGAGTATTAAGTCTTGGTGAAAACAAAGCCAAGCAAACCATAGCATTTATTCCACTGATAACAAGTTCCTAAAGGCTAACGATAGCCTGGTATGTTGAAGTGACAGGTTGGCAAGTTTTGCTTACAAACCATATCAATTATGACAACAGCATAACTCAAGTCTTTATATAAGGTGGGCCAACACCAGTTTACTCTGTATGTGAGAAACTGACCTTGCTGGCAAGCTTGACAGGACCCTCACCAGATCGCTCAAAATATCCACAACAACACACTGTCGCACACATCACCCCATGGCTCTTTTTAACCTTGAACCAAGGTAATAGTGCCATGGTTACGTCAAAATGAGCTTGAACCCTAACTTTGTCCTATCCTAAGCCACAACTATGCTTCTTAGGCTAAGCCTAGACACCTTTCGAACTACAAACAGGGCATTAGCCCACAAGGCAGCAAGCTAATACAGATTTGGTTGGCTAATAGCCAGCTATATTATCTCCATGGACACAGCTGTGTGTCGTCAGGCTGAGCGCATGGCAGAGAACTCTGCTCAGTGTGGAACTCTTTTAACCTAGGTGTGGAACTGTTTCTAACAAATGGCATGTCGCCCTCTGTGATTACTATGAGTACAAGCTTCATTCAATAAGACACGGCCAAATTCGTGACTGGCTGAAAATAGGCATGACAAGTCAAAAACCTTGACAGTACTCTGATGAGTCAGAGACATATGCTGTTAAAAACTGAAGTAACACACAGTCTGTGATGGATTTCAGCTTGGACTGAGAACCCGCCGAAGGGCTCTACATCCTATGCGACAGCGAAAGTGACCTGACGAGAAACACAAAGCTGCCTCGCCACAGGTTCCTCTTGTGAAGGCCCGGCCCGCCGCCTCACCCACTCCACATCAAAGGGGTCAAGACTCTCAGTCACTACCGGCCCGCACAAGATTGCAGCAGCCCCAATCTGACAGGTCAGCTGTGAAAATATCACTCATTTCAAACGACAGGCTTATTGGATGCCCCCTCTTCATCTTTTTTTTTTGTCCTTCCTTTTTTTTCTTGCATTTATTTACCCATTCTTTCTCCGTTTGTCAGTTGTATTCATGTAGTTTTTCTTTTATACTTATCTTCCCTCCTTTCTGTTTGAAATCCTTCTAGCTCTATGCAATGCCGTGCCACTTGAGCTCACAATTCGTTGCCGTAACGAAGGTTGCTTTGGTGGTACAAACTCTTTGCAATGATACAATAAAACCATAACAATCAGTAGGTGTAGTTAAGTGTACATTCACTCAACCTTGGATATCACAATAAAACAGGTGGAGCCTCAGCACACACACCATTTCTCATTTACACACAATGAGTGATGAGAGCTATCTAAAGCCAGTTATGATGACCAGCAAACAGCCAAATGATATGCTGGCAAAATGGAAAATGGTCCATCATCACTGACAGGTGCATGCCGTGGTCTATGATAGATCAGCCAGCAGGAACCATGGAAATCTATCCAGCCATGCACTGTTATATTGGATTCGGCATGACATAATTAAATGCTCATTTCAGCAGTTTGGGGACTTTAAATGCCACAGAGCATCTCTGCTCATCTCCTTATGGGGGAGGTAAAACAACCCCCCTTACATTCACACATTAACACAGTCATACACACTACAATGATTACGTTCACACTAGGCATAAGCTCCTTAAGTAACCTGAATATGTTTCCCTTGAAGTTAACATGGGTTTACTACCGGTTTACTGACAATGTCGACACCTCACACCACACTACACGGATTTCAAGCAGGGTACTACTGGCATGTCTGGATCGTAATGTGGTTTTCGTCTGAGAGCGACCTTTGGCTTCAAGGCTGAGCAGAAAGAGCCCAAGATGTAAAGACTTCACAAACAAACATTGTGTTATGTGCTAGAAGTGCCGCTGGCATGGGGGATCTTGAGCCATTTTGACCTCTGAGTCGCACGCGTTAATCTGTGTAAACATTCTGAGGGGTAAACACGCGGTATCTTCGCCTAATACCAGGGGCTGTGGTGCCACTGGTGACCTCATTCCTCTCGCGGAGACACTTGCGGATGGAATTAGAGAAGCTAGGGCGCTGGGAATTAAATAACTACTGAAGCGTGACGGGAACTCGGGCGTCTTACCTGTTGACTAGACTATCTACACTGCACTATGGGTGCGATGACGATGGTCTCGATACGAAATTACTATTATCCACTTTAAAGACCCTGTTGTTGATGATGTGAACTAAAACATCAGGTGATGAACAATTAGTGTTTGCGCTCTCAATATAACTGTGTTTCCCACACTTAATCCGCACTGGTGATGTATTAGTTGGGGGACCGACAGACTGACGATAAGGCGCCGGCCATTCACTGGGAGGTGTATATGGCGTAACTGCATTCCCTGACGAGTTTTGAGAGACTACAGGAGCATATCCAATCATAAGCACCCACAGTACTGTGTTTCCCGTAGTACTGGATATGTTTCCTCGTCTAGAAGTTGACAAATCAAAAAGACGAAATAGCTTGAAGACTGGAATTACCGGTTTCACTACTTTCATTTAACGCTTGATCAATCCATGAGCTGTACGGCAACAGATTGTCCACAGTAATTGGATGAGCCTGTACATAATCCACCGCTCATCAAATTGTCTCTTTTGACATAATTTAGCGAGGGTTGTTAAACATGATACAATTTAATTTGACCAAATACATCTCATTTTCAGGTTATTTTTCACGAATTATAGAAAAGAAGGGGGAAACACTATTCTGCGCGGTGTTCCTAAACATTCACTCAAGCCACTTTTGTACAGTCGTTAAATCAGTCCCTTCATGTGGTAAAAGGGGATACAGGATAGCCACATGCCCATGAAATTACACGCTAACGGCAAAGGAAATTCGCGCCATTATAGTGCCCCACACTAAACAAGAATACAGTGACAACCTGTCAGTGTACTACAATTATCCAATTCAGCCGGTACCCCTTCGCTCTCTTTCGTAGTGCAGAGGACAAAATTCAACCCAACTTTGTCCCACCAGCCAGTGTTCTGTTAAAGATATGCCGAAATGATGTCTTACCATGTTATTTCCAATGCCATGTAAATCCGTTTCCAGATAGACAGTCAAAAACTGTTTCTTCATACAAGGCGCAATCCCAGCAATCCGACCAACACTACCGCGAGCTCTGCCGCCCTCTACCAGAGACCGTTGAAGCTTTCGAGCGTGCAAAGAAATCTTATAACTAACCGCTTGCTGCAACTTCGGTCGCTCTAAAATTCCCGTTGTATTTACCAAATGAATCGTAGCCCACGTTCAGGATCCATTCAATCCCCCATGACAGAAGTCGATGTTCAGAAAGCAAAGGACGGTTAAATCCGCGCATGTACACCTGACGTGAAAGGGGGGTAATCTCATTACAGCGGGTGGACAGAAAAACGCAGTCTGTCTTCACTGACTGAGTATCAGCATCGCTGTGGCGCCAAAGACGCACGAGCGTGGAGGAAATATGATCAGTCGTTCGCCAGCAATAACTTGGCGAGGTCTTAAAAACTTGAAAGAAAGCCAAATGATATGTAAGAAAGAGAAAGAACAACGGCAAAATCACATTATGACTACACTTGACGGAAAACAGTGCATGAACTGCCAGAATCTATACGCTGTATATTCCCAGTCTCAGGACAGACGGCATATTACACATTGATGGTAAAACTGATGAAGGGGTGCAATACGAATACAGCCCTAACGGCCTGTATTAAAGCAGGGAATGCTACCAGTCCATCTGTTCAGTGAGTGGGATTACATTAAATCCATTTGAGCTGGTGTATACAGGAAACTGACTGTATGTGGGCATCAAATAACCTATCTAAGCCCTCTGTTGTAAATACAAGAATAATTTAGTAGAGTGGTACTACTAATTAAACAGTAACTTAAGATACTGTGTTAAATACAGACACTGTGAGAGATAAGCAGAGATAATATATCTTCTGCAATGACAGATGTCATCCTTTAAGTGGTTTATGAAAATGAAAGGCTGCTTCTGAAACAAAACTGAACGTTTAAATCAACGTAAAACAAAGACAAAAAGCAAGAGAGTGTCTCTTTCTTCCTGGAAAAGGAGATCAAATGAGGTTATTTAATCAGGTTTTCAATTGTTTTCAGGTTTTTGAGTAATTTCCTCCAAAAACACCATGCAAAACAATGCATTATAGTGAGCAGATGTTCATTTTTTATGCAAGGACAGGGAATAATGGTTTTAATTACTCCTGAGTCATGATTTACAATTCTCATCTGCCTTTGTGAATTAGAACACGTCTTTACGACTCACTGACCTGCACATTATGTCTTTGAGCATTGCATGAGAGTGCGTGAAGGGAATTAACAAGGTTTAGTAAACTAGTCTCTCATATGTTGTGGATGTTGCGTTTTCTCTAACACATCTCAGTAGCATGCAGCTCTGCCCAATGAAATGTCACACTTCTCTTCCCTTTCCAAATCTGAGCCCGTGTTCTTATTCGTATTCGAAAGTGGCTGAGTAGCAGCATTGTTTTCTGCAGATTGCATTCAAACTTATGATGAGACATTGTTCTGGTCTGAAATGGCACCAGGTAGGCCTCAAATCCAGGCACTAAGGTGAAACCAAGGATCAGCTGATGTTAAGGACTGTAAATGCCATCTCAGGATGAAGGCAATGACTACGAACATAACAGAGTGTGGACTTATATGAAAAACTGTGCTGTGGTTCAGCAACCCAGAGCTGCTGACTACGTACTGCACACATACATCTCTACATGTCGGAAGAAGATGGATGGAGTTTTATGGGCAAAGATATGCTCTTCACCTTGAGTAATATGATACATGTTATCCAGGAGACCATGGTTGGAATAAGATACATATTCGCAGCATTCCTAAACCAAGGCAGAGGAATTATACGCCAGAGTGCTGCTCCATTTCTTGTGAGCCTTAGTTACAAGAGTCATTTGTGTAGGTACTTGTGATGCAGAAAGCCAAACAAAACATATACTCTTGCTCATTCTAAGTGCATAAAATGAATATCCTGTGCATGCAGAAGTGACAAAGTGCAAGCTTGCTTTAGTCTTTTCATTTGTAAAAGCTAAGGGCAGATGGATTTCAATTATGGTGGATAATGACTTTATTTTGAGCAACCACAAATGACCCTGTTAAATATAAACGTGAAAGAACTCAGACCAAGTGTTTCCATGTTCACACAAGCCATCTTTTTAAAATTACGCAAAATGAGAGTAATTGCTAAGGTAAAACCAGGAGGCAAAGATAGTAGTCAGTTAATCCCAGGATAATGAATATTTAACAGAAGAGTAATAAGTCAAGTTGATCTGTCTGTAACAAAGTATCAACACTAGATGGAATAGCACACTATAACATATCATATAATTGACTAACTCTTGACCATTAACTTGACAACCCTATGTGCTATTCAGATGACTGGGTTCAGAAAACTCTTTACCATCTGTTTCATGGTACTACCAACAGACCTACCAAGGGTTCCACATGCGATCTGTAGTGTACATACATTCTGAAAGGTATAGATAGTTTATTTTCATAGCCTTCCACCTATCCAGATATAGTGGGAATCAGTCATATGTAATGTATTTCCACCCCTCTCCCCCTTGAAAGCTCTCCTTCTCATTATGGACCATATTCCCCCATTCGCTCTTAGGTCCTTTTATAGCGCAGCTCCAGTTACCATTCTGTTGCATTGCCGATTATTAAACACTCAGCAGTAATCAAGAAGTCAAAGGTCTTGCCCCGATTACTAAGGTATGTGCATCAGACCAGCCACCCTCTGAAACCAACCCATATGCAAGGACAGACAGAGAACTATTCATTTTGATAAGGACCACAAGAGAATGGTTGTTGTGAGTTGAAAGTTCTTGGTCGAGGAGTCTTCACAAGTGGATGATGGGTTCATGGGCAAGTCAGGGGAAAGAACTGCGTGTCAGTAAGTTCCAGTATATCCATACGAGGTTGGAATACTTGTGACCATCTCCTTTGCACTTGGAGAACTGATTTCACTGAGTTTTATTGCAACTGAACTAGGTGAATAATTTACCAGGCTTGTTTACAACAACATGTGATTAAAACGTGTTTATTTTGATTTGTTTCACTATGTAATATACTCTAACGTGGGCCTAATATGTTACCTTATAATACGTTTACTGTTTAAAGATATAATGTAATATTATTTCAGTAGACGAAAATCTAAATTTGACACAAATATTCTGCTTTTGTGACTTGACTACAAAATAATGCAAAAAATATTTGTACTGCCAATATTAAAGCCAATATGGTGTTTCGCCTTTCGGCACTTGACTTAACACAGCCCCCAGAAGCGTGTTGCGGAAAAATCTATTTCAAAAGTCAATGGAAGTCAAGATGAGTAAATGGTGTTTCCATAAAAATCACCCAGATTTTGTGTTAGCTCTGGCCGAAGCCTGTAACTGTCTTCATGGCACGCAAATCATAGACTTAAGTCAAGTGAAAATGCGTGGGCTGAAATGTGTGTAGCTTTTTTTTTTTTTTTTTACTTGTGCCCATGGGAGAATTGCACCCAATGTGAATGGCACAGGAGCTCTCCATGGTCCTGAAGTGCTATTCTTGAGTGGAGGAAAGCAGATGAGTTCAAAGATTGGTACAAATCAAAGGGCTGTCACTCCATCACAGCAATGCTGAGTAGCAAGTGTGCTTGGGTCTCACAGGGAATGACATTCCAATGGGAATTGTCCATGGTCCTAAAGTTGGAGCCGTGGTGCTGAGCATGATTCAAGCCCAACAACAGGAAACACAGTACTATTACTATTCCTCATGTGACTCCAGGGCTAGCAGTAACCCCACAATGGCTTTATTAGCTGTAGGGTAGTATAACAGTGGCACAAAACCACAAGATTCAATAAAATTAATGAATAAGTCATCTATGTGTTTTATGGGATATTGAACATGCAAGTTACAGGGAAATCAATGGCTATCCTCCTGACTCTCAGAAATGTCAGATCCATGAACCCAAAAAACCTGAGCTGCATTGTTTGTGTTTACTCAGGCTAGGAGAGGCTGGTCTGATGAGTTGAGAGGGAGGACCACTAACTCATCCATTCATTCATTCATTCATGCATTCATTCATTAATTAATTCATTCATTCATTCATTCATTCATTCATTCATTCATTCATTCATTCATTCATTCATTCATTCATTCATTCATTCGTTCATTCACTCATTCATTCACTCATTCATTCATTCATGCATATACAATTACCTTAGTTACAACAGTCTACTTTAGCAAATGAAAAACTACTGACCCCCCGAATTGAAAATGGGTAATGTTAGCACTTCTGGCAACATAATGCTAGACCTCAATAGGAATACGCCCTCTCCCTTCAATGCGCAGTATACACACAATGCAATTATGAGGCAAGGATACCCATCTCCATACATCATCTAACACTCTGGGCATCAATTTTCCTGATAGCTATTAACATGTAGAGATGGCTGAAAAGTGCACCAAAAACGCATTGACTAGAGCAGCTTTAGGTGAAGGATCAAGAAAGAGTGCAGCTTTGCTATTCTCAGAGAAGCCAGGCAGCTTTAAACAGCAACCCACTTACATTACCAGCATGATCAAACGCTCAGACACAAAAAAAAGTCTTTCTCTTAACTTGCAACAAACGAAAACAAAAAACTTCTCACATCAATACAATGTGACTCCCATGCCCCCATTCCCTTTCAAAAGATTAAATGTCGGCACTAAGGAAGAAAAAGGGGTCCCCTTTTTTTGCTCAGCTCCATTTGAAAATTACAATCAATCCTTCCAAAAGCGTCCGCCTGAAGGCAGGCCTTCCCAGAAGCTGATGGTTTGAACAAATAATTGCAGGTCAATAGATCAAGCCTCCGCCTCTGATTTCAGCAGAGCGAGTAACCTTTGAACCCCTCTCATCCCTTTAACGCTCGCTGGCACTCTCTCAGAGAAAAAAAAGGAAAAATCCTAAAACCATTCATCCTCGCTTCATTCCTCCCGTCACGTGCCAATTCTGAACAATTCTGAATTCCGCGTACCTCATTTCCAACTGTTTAATGCGCAGACGAGGGGTAATTCCACACTCTCATCTCATCAGACTCTATTCATTCCTTCACAGAAGAGGACCCCGCTGTCTGGACTTCAAAATACTAGGAAATACAAACTTCAAAATCTCCTTAAAATATGTTTAGATTCATCTTCATTTCCCCTGAGAGCAAACAATGTGCAGTGTGCACACTATGCAACAGGGTATTAAATGTAGCAGACTACCTTTCACATTCCATTGATCTGTTGGTAAGAAGTAGTAGATAGTAGTAGATCACTCCTGAACCTATGCACAAATCTTCGTAATCCTCCCTGAAAAATTCCCCAAAGTGTAGGGATTTCTGTTTCGTAGTGAGAAGCGGCTGATGGCGCCTCCAACTCCTGCCACTCTGGAGGACTGAAAGGCAGCTCAGCAGGTCTGCCAGGCCACTGCTAATTATTCCTTCTCTGTTCAGAGATGCCCCCCCCCCCCCCTGGTGTGATGGCTGTCTTTTGCACACAGACGATCTGCCTTAAAATGTCCGAGCGGTGGCGATTATGTGTGAGGTCTGTGAGTTATTGCCTCGGTAGTCACTGACAACAGAGTTAAGCGCTTCGGGGCAAATTTGCTTTTGGTTTCAATCTTTCATATGGAGCTGGCATCCAGCACTGCCGTCAGTTGCCGTTTAATGTATCCAAAGGCGACAAGGATGAAGTGAAAGCTTCCATAACTTATGGAATAAATACCCTCCCTGTATACTCATGCCAACGGAGCCCCTAATGTCCCATAAGGTGATATTTTTATCAAGTTATTATGTTGTGAGCAGAAGATGTATAAGAGCTGATTAACATATTTGCATTTATTTAGATATAACTGTATCGTATCTACTTACGAAGTGTAGAGGAATGTGATAGAGAAGGAGAGGAGATGAGTAGGTGTCAAACTCATTACATACAATTTACTCAGTTGGAGCAACAGTGTGTAAACCCAGCTACAAAACTATGAAAAGTATATACCGCTAACTGCCCCAAAATATATAAATATATTTGCAACCTTAAAGATGCAGTCTGTGATTCAGTTTTGCAAAAGTGTATTTTTCGTGCTCGACAGCCAATCAAATAACACCCCTTTTTCCAAGCCCCTGAAGCACTGCAATGATTGGCTGTGATTTTTAATGCTGCAGTCCAAGCCAATATGTTTGTTTCCCATTTCCAGAACCTGTGTACTGTCTACGAACACCAAAGGTTTTTTGAGCACAAACACCGTGGGACTAGAGGACAGTGAGGAGCAATTTGCTGATAAGTATCGCAAACTATACCTTTAAAATGCATATTCTTTTCCTTTTCTGCTATTGTGGTATTCAATACGATAAACATTTTCTCTAATACCTTGCATATCCCTCCTTGGTCCAGGTCTGAAGGGGCTTCATTCAGGAAGACACACATGTTTAACTCGCTAAACTCTGCGAACAAAGTCTCATCTGTCTTGTCTAAAAGTCTAAAGCCCAGTCTCTATTTAGAGGAAGAACCACAAGACCATACACATTCGCAACGTCAAGTACAAAGAAAGAATGTGCAAGG